>NC_056749.1:366753490-366900990 GCF_019279795.1 Protopterus annectens
AAATAAATGTTGCTTGTTATTTGATTACCTGTATGCATAGTGCAGACAGGATCTTGTTGCTGCTCTACTTAAAAAGCTTTGTGTAAGTATACAATTTCTGGACTTTCATAGGATGTAGCGGCATTGCTCAAGGTTCTATCTGCAAGGGCTCGCACTTCCTGTTATACCTCACAGTCTGGAAGCTGCTTACGTATGCAAAACTGAGCTTCTGTTTTCAAGGGTCACACCATTTCTGCTATATTTAACAGTCAGGTCAACAACTTCAAGCCTGATGTAAACCAGCATGACCAAATCCTGGCCATTTGCAAATGCCCATATCTTGCCAACTTTCTTACTTAGCTCTTCTTTTCACTTTTTGGAAACCATTCTGCTTTTTCTGTCAGTGATTGGAGTTCTGACTTGTATACTGCCAGTGATGCTTTTCCATTCTCATTTTGTATTACCATGTAGTATTAGGGATAATTATCTTAATGTCATGAGAAATTGAGGGCCTTAAAACAATATACAACAAAAAGAAAGGCAATAAAGCACAAACTGATAATTGTGAGAACAGAAAACAAGTAGATGTAGGACTCCAAGTATAAACTAGTACTGCTATTGCCTTCTAGAGGGAAGGAAATGTTCCATTGAAACAAACACTTCCTTACATGCCAAGTCCACACTGCAATTAAAATGACAATCAATAATATAATTAAGATATACTAATGCATTTATTCACTCCCTATTATAGCTAAAGAATTGCATGTAAAAATGTTAAATATGTTCAAGCAGTTTTTAGTAGCAAAAGATATTCTACGAAACTCAAGCCGTTTTAATAGCAAAAATAAATCTTACAAGAAACTTATATTAAATATTTCTATTCTAAATCTGAATATAACCACGCAGACAAGTAAGCCAAAAACCTAAGAAGTACTCTAGGTTCTAAATAAATTAAGGATTATGTTTCATCTCTTCTCCTGGAAAAACTGGAGACATAAAAACAGCTGATCTAAAGATTTTATGATGGTCATTAGTATGCATATCTAAGGAGGCCAAGGAAGTAGCAGTCCTAATAGCCTTGAAGTGATCTTGTATTTTGACTGCCCTCCTGGTTTAATAATGTACACTCTGTTGGTACCAGTCCAGTGTATGCCATAAACAATTTTAAAAGTATATGTAGATTACCCACCAAAAAATGTTTGCCAAGTGGTATATGATTTTTTTAATGTAGAAATTTAAACAGTAGTATACTTCCTTAGATGTAAGACATTTTCAGTTCATTTTCCTAAATGATGCAGTTGTATGTAGTAGACTAGACTGTGGAACTACTTTCCCACTCATAGGTCCACATGAAAAGCTGTGCTACTCTTGATTGAATGTAACTCTATCTGTGTGCTTTAAATAGCTTGGTTAAAGAGAGAAAATCTGATTTTTTTTTAAACATTAACCTCTTAGGAGTACTGAACTAGGACTAATGCTCATTCCTCACTTTTTGGACTGTTTTTGTTTTTATTTGGTAACTTCTGACTTGCACATCAAGTTGATTTAGAACTTGTGTACTTTACCTTAATTTTGGGTTATGGACTTAATAAATTCTGTTCAACTCTGAAGCAGCAAAGCATTGTTACAGTGGCGGTACATAAGATAAAATGCAACATATCTCAGAGACAGTAAGCTCAAACTTTGATAAGCTGCCATCTGCAGCTACTTAAGTGGTAGGAAGGATACACTATTCTCTAGAAAGTGGCAATACTAAGACAGTTTTTATGCAGTTAGAGTTATTCTACTGTCAAATATCTGTTTGTTTTAATCTGTGCGCAAATAGGGACTTGGCTTCTTAGACTGGTATTCTCTGTGCTTTTAACTTATTTTTTATTAGGAGATTCTACTAACAGAAGCATGTTTTATTAATTCACTTATACACACTTGTGGTTGGCATCTTATGTATTAGTTTACAATTGTAACTACACAGTATTGGTGTGACTTGGAATCTGCTGTTTCTAAAGAAAAACTTTTTGGCTGTACACTACTATACTTTAATATATTGTTTGGCTGACTGGAAGAGAGTGCAATAATTGAGACATCAGTACCAGAAATAGTCTGACTGGTGGCAGTATATACCAAGAATGTAAGGAAGAGATGCTGATATGAAAATGGTAACAGAGCCTCTTCTATATAATTACATGTGAGTGAGAGAGAGATTTAAAAATAGTTATGTTTCAGTTACAGTTAATAAGATAGCACTACAGTGCACTAAATTCAGAGTGAGGTAGAAAAGCTGGGGCAGCCCGTGATTATAACTCAGTTCTGTAGCTGCACAGTGTAAAGCTTATTTGGATGTGTTATGTGCTGGCCATAAATGGAGGCATTGGTGTGCATTTGTTGTATGCCTTAAGGTGAAATTCATTATAATTGTTTATTATACACATTACATTGCTGCAAGCTGAATGGGTAGTTCCTGCCTAGGATTCTAATTAAAATTGGTTATAACTAATTGGAATGTCTGAGTAACATGAATGAATGAACAAACAAATAATGCAGGACCAGCACAGCTTTATAAAAGGTCATATTACAAAAACTACTGTATGACATATGACATTTCAGAACTGTTGACTTAATAAAAATGGTTGACTCTAGTCAGCCTCATCTTACTGTAGATGCTGTCTGATTCTGGTCTGGTACAAGGTCTCCACAACTGGTTCTGAAGCTGTCTTACTGAGTCAACTCCAAAAGGAAAGGTAAATACCTCCCTAACTAGTCCCTGCTCACTTACATGTTGTTATTTGCAGGAGTATGTGTCAGGCATATATCTCTCAACGTCTTGATGCAAGAAATCTAGACAAAGGCCCAAAAATAGGGAAACATTTTAAATGTTGCTCTTATAAACTTAAAAAGCTGTTAGAATAACAGGATTTGTGTCAGCATGCATGTTTTGATTGATATGAAGTCTGAAACTCAAATGCATACCATTATTTAGTGACTTCGGTCCTCAATGATTTGCCAAAAAAAAAACAAAAACAAATTTTATGTGGAACAGACCAAACATATGAGGCAAAAATCTGGGCATTTTGTGAAAATCTGGACAGTTGAGAGGTATGGTCAGAAATGATGTTTTTCTAGATCTTATACTGACTCCTTTCTGTCTTGGCTTATCTGTAGATTAGTACTTACGCAGATTATATTTTGTTGCTTGGGACATTGTCAGCCAATGCTGAAATAAGGAGTAAATAATAAAATGACGTGCTTTGCGACTAGTTTATTACATGTCACATTCATCTGAATGTATTAAAAACATAACCTATGATCTCTGTCATACCAGGTAGCCTGAGTTGAGTTCACAGAATTATGAAGTTTAAGACAAGTGCAGATCCTGATGGCATCCATCTTCTAAACTGCTTGTAGCGTCCACTACATGAAGATATGGATAGATCCACATCTTACATCTATCCACCAGCTACAACTGAGAAAGGAGATCAGTAGTCAACTCATTTTCTGTCATAGGTCCTCTAGATCCAGAAACAATAATATTTGGTAAGGAAGTATTACTAGTATAACTGGATGAGGATCAAACTCTATACCTTTCAGTTAGTGATTTTGACAGAGTGCAATGATTTTTTCCCTCAGTTTTAGCATTGCTGCTACATTTTTTCTTCTGAAAAATAAATTATTTCCATTTTGAATCCCTGTTATAGGTTTAAAAATCAGTTCTATAATCTGTAGTGCTGACAGGTTGAAAGGTATGCCTTGCCATCATCAGTTAGTTTTAAGAATGGTGCTGCCCTTCTGAAAATTATGAATAAAATATGCAACTTTGTATGCTTTCATCCCATATAAAGTATCCTTGTCTGATTCTCTTAATGGCAGTGTACCTCTCTGTCTCTAAGTTTATGAACAACTCAATCACAGCTCTACTTTTTAAGCTCTTGCGTAATAACTGTTTACCCTCCCTAACTGCCAGACTTACCTCATGGCTAAAGACACTGCAGATTGCAATTCATTGCAGAAAAATAGTCAACTTGTACAATCTTAGGCCAGCATTAAACAAGATGATTGTTTTTCCTCTGGTCTTGAAGCTGCTATCTGATATCTTTCTCTGTGATATGATGATGCTGACAAAGTTTGCACACAAGTGGGGAAACTTGCTAGTGCTATCAGGAAAATGATTACTTGTGAAAAGATAAAAATTCACTTAATAGGTAACAAACTGTCACAAACACAGACCATACATACCTCTTCCTGCTTATTTCTTGTAATCTGTGATTGTGTATCATGTTGTGCTGAAATGTTACCAGCCTTTAAAAGACAACAGGATTCTATTACTAAATGTAAAACTTCTTTGTCTTTTTTCTCCCCATTTACAGTTCCTGTGAATAAACAACAATGCCACATTTAAAATATTTTAAGTCAACTGTTTCCTCCACTAGAACAGCATCTTACTGTACTGTGGTGGTTTCACTTTCAAAAAACTTGTATCCCACCTTGGAAAAGCTTGCTGCAGTCTACAGTTCATTGATGTCATCAAGGCCAATGAATACAGGTAGTTTTCTGGCCAATTCCCTGCCCAAACTGACATCACCACAACTGTCCTAAAAACCCACCCATGCTGTGATGTCACAGCTCCCTGGTCCTTCCTCTACCCATACAGAAAGTAAAGGCTAGAACAAAGAAACAGTACATGTCAAGTCTCCTGCTGTGAGCTGTCAATCACAGCAGGTAACAGCTCAAACTACCCTTATCACTTTGACAGCTAGGGAAGGTTAGGTATGAAGGGGGGTGGGAAATGAATCAAAGGAGTACAATTCAGGCTTTACAAAAGACTTCAGTTTAGCCATTCTAAAAAGAAGCAGCAGTAAAAAAAAACACTTCAATGGGTGAGAGGTTGGCATAATGGTTAAGGTGTTTTCCTTACAGACACAAGGTATAGGATTTGATTCTCACAGGAGGTAATTGGCTAGGCTTAAAATGGCCAACAAGGGCAGTTAGTCTAGTACTAATCTATGAACCTAAAAGTCTGTTCTGTGGTATTTGCACTGTTTGTGTTTTAAGTAGTCATTGAATGGCATAAAATATTACTTAAAACTGACTGAAAGACAGCAGTGCATGCATGTAAAATCAATGCATTGACAGGAGCTTTAGGAAGAAAGAGGCCTGAGTAATGTAAATTTTTACAGACAAGCACGGCATTGTGGGATACCTAGAGGTATAAGGATCACTTCAAGATACTAGACTCCATCAGGACAGACTCAGAAATTATGTATAAAAATATTTAAAACCTGTAAATAGCCCCAGAGTGGTGTTAAAATGTAGGACATTCCAAACCATGATGAAATAAACATGTTTTTTGAGTCTGTGGGTGTGGTTCTCCTTTATAGACTACTATAGCCTTTTAGGTGCTGTCTAGAGTGGCCTGTACATGCTTTGAGCAACTCAGTCTTACTAGACAGGTTAAAGTCTACAGGACCATGTCACTCTCCTTTCAAATACATGTTCTCTTTGTTTAAGTATATCCTGTCTCAGCTGACTAACTGATAGTTGTTATATCTTGCTATTTTGCAAATGAATACTCTTTATTTGTGACAGGTTCTTTAATGTTTGTATGTTAATGTTTGTATGCAGACTTCATATCTTGAATTACTAAACAGCTATGCAGAATTACTTCAAGGATCCCTTTACTAGATATTTCACAGGTAAGGGTATGACAACCAAGCCTTCAAAGCATAATGTGTGTGTACTACTGAACATGTTATGCTATGCATTGTGCACATTTTGCTAATACTGGTAATGTACTCATACATGGATATACAATCAGTTTATCCTGATAAATTGTTTTTAAAATACTGTATTAACTTTTATCTACTTATACCTTTACTATTTGACTGTTACTGTTGTACAGATGTAGTATAAAACTACTACTGTTTTATAAAAATATCACTGAATTCTACAGATTATTACTATGTGTGGTTCAGACCATGACTGAAATTTTGAAACAGCCCATGATCCTGATATTAAAACATAATCTAATGTTTGCTTCATTTCTAATATATTAAAACTGCTGTGCACATAGCCATCTGTAAATTTGTGTGTGAACTCTTTTATGGACCCAAAGTTATGATGCCTGTTCTTCAGCATCCTGCAGCTTATAATTGAGTTTCACTGCATATGCTTTATGTAATTTTCTGAAGCATCTCACAATTATCTTAGCGTGCTTAAAAGTTGCCCACTGCTATATATTTTGCTTCTTTTTCAGTTATTTTGGCCCAAGTTGTGGGTAATGGATCATAATAAATAAATTAGCCCACCTTTTGATTAAAAATATACACCAGTAAGATAAGACATGGAACTGCATCAGACATATACAGAGATCTCTGCATCTACAAACCTCTCTGCTAGCATTCTTTTTTGAAAGGAACAATGCATTTAAGTACAACAAGAGTTTGGTGTGCTGTGAAAACAGGTTGCATGAAAAGTGGATTTATTGATGTTGGACTGCACTCCGACTTGTCTGATAAGAAAAAAAAAATATTTTCTGAATGGCATTTATTTGTCATAGGCTCATAATCAGCAGCTAGGCATACAGTCCAGTTTTGGGTATTGTTTCAGATATGCAGTTAGAACCAGGGTGGCTCCTTTGCACCTTGGATGTTACTGCTTTATACACCAGCATCCCACATTGGGTGGGTTTTTAGGTGTTACAATACTGGCTAGAGAAGTGTTAACTATATCAGCCAGGTTTCAACAGATTTCTAGTATGCTTAGCAGAACATGTTCTCACCAAGAATGTACTATACCTCCAATGTGAATGTTTTTGGCAGGTGTAGGGCACGGCAATGGGTGCCTATTTTACACCCATTTATGCTGATTTATTTATGGCATATCTAGAAGAGGAACTCATTTATGACCCCAATCATAAGATATACCTCGAAGAGACTGACATCTGGAGATGGTATCTGGATGATTGTTGGATGATGTGGAAGGCAGATGAGACAAATCTACAGGAATTTGTGGAATGTTTAAATGAGAATAAATGGGGTATCGCCTTCAATTGCTAATTACCATTTACAACAGATCACTTTCCTTGATGTTTTGGTTACTAGGAAAGTGGACAATACCTTGGACACCCAGATCTACTGCAGATTTCCCCAAAATAATTCACTTCTTCATGCCACCAGCTTCCACCCTCAACACATCATCCGGAGCATACCAAAATCACAATTTCTCCTGATTAGATGGGTGTGCTCTGACACACATACTTATGAACATTATAGAGACAATCTTGTTCACAGATTCCAGGGCAGGGGTTATGAACAGGGAAACATCATCATGGCTTGTTACCCAGGATAGGAAGGAGCTATTAAGTTATAGGGAACCCCAACTTGGGGATGCATCCAAACTGAGGTTTGTTACTACCTATGGCAGGAACACTAGGTCATTCATGGATATTGTCAATAGACGTTGGAACATCTTATTGGCAGATGACAGAGTGTCTGAGATTTTTGGGGAGAAGCATTCATTCTCTTTTTGTAGGGGCCAAACACTGGGTTCACTTTTCAGTTATTACAAATGCCATCAGGATCCCATTTGTTAGACCCAACAATGTACCTTAACCGGAGATGTATTATGCAGATGTACCCCTTGTGGACATTGTACACATTGCCCAAGGATAGCTAAAACCAAACAGTTTACAAGCAGGAACACTGCTGTGTTTTTTTATCTCAAATTCCTAAATAATTGCAGCTCCGACTGGGCAATATATCTTGCAACATGTTCTTGCTCTGCATTTTATGTTGGCCAAACCTCTAGGCCACTTAGGTTGAGGATTAGCAAACACATTAGCGATATCAAAAAACAAAGACAGCCTAATGCCCTTTTTAAACACATTGCAAAACATTATTCTGCTTTTTTCAGATTTACTGTTATTGATAGAATAAATGGGGACAGATAGAATAAGTCTGGTTGGCATTCCATCCTGAATTGCAAGGAGAAGAAGTGGATAATTAAATTGGGGGGCTTTTTCCTCTTGGCTTAAACGAGCATTTGTAATTAACCAGTGTGGATATAGTTATGTTGATTAAGTTGAGTCTATAGCTGTGGCTACATGTAGTTGTGTATTGGCTCTATGCACATACTGAGGAAGGGTGATAAAGCCAAAACCGGTTTGGTTTTTGGGGTTTGGGGTTTTGTATCTACCCCTAACCTTTATATGCTGCTGTTTTTTATTTCTGTGTTTTTGAGCCTATGAAGTAATAAAATTTTATTTTTCCACACTTTGTGCTGGCACTCTTTTTGAATACAGTCCAGGAGACCATTGAGAAGTCTAGCCCAATTTCAGAGCACAGCACTGTCTGGTTAAGTGACTTACTGAAGGTCGCACAGTAGGCAAATGGAGGCTTATGAAATCAAGACTTGTACCACATGAAGCAGCTCATTAATATCTCATAGCTTTAATCTTCTGCTCTAACTCCCAGGAAACTTCATGTCAAAATTCCTAATCCTGTAATCAGCATCAAGCTGTCTAAATAACATACCTCTCCAAAAAGAAAATGTAGTTAGGGACCTATGCACTTGGTGTGATAGTTCTGTTTCTTCTGACCATCATATGACAACATTTGTAAAGAAATCTTTCCATTTAGCCCAGCTAATTACCAAAGGAATATCAGCAAGGTCTAAAAAAAGGTCTTCACTCCCTTACACTCAGCACCGATCAGGTCAATTAGCCTTTGGGATTTATCTCTCTTAACATATTAAACAATTAGAAAGACCCAAAAGGTTCCTCATCAGAAATATCGCAGGCATAAAGTATCTAAGTTACTGAAAGAGGCTAGAATCTCTATCCCTTTATTCAGTGTCTTATATAGGTTAGAGGAGATATATCTATATTGCTTGCAATATCTCTTCTAGTTATAAAACCAGGGACCTAAATGTTTACCAGCAGATAGATAAAGCATGGTGAAGGGACATTTCAAACCCAGCACCTGTCAAACCTCTGGACTAAACTTCCCCTGCATGTTAAGCAGTGCAACTCACTTTCTTTAAAGGAAAACTTCACCTTGGAACTAAAAAAATATATATTTTTTTTCATTTTGTCTGTTTTCTGAGTTATTTTAACATCTCAAAATCACTCTGACTGCTTCTTACAGAATTTTAATGTTTTCTGCAAAACGGCTGTAAATTGGGCTTGACATATCAATGAGATCTTATTTTTCTTCAAGCCTTTCTCTTTGCTGTAATCTGTTTCAAGTCTGCTTTATATGATCATGCTAGACATAAGGACGTAGTGGAGTATTCCCATTCCATTAACATACTGGGGGATTTGTGCCTGTCACTGTCATCTTATGCACCATCTATAACAGGATTGCTTCTTTGACTTCTTGAATGGCCCTCATTTGTGTATGTCTCAGGACTTGTTTTATAGCATACTAAGGAATTATACAGCTGCAACCAAAGCATTTGCTAAATTGCAGGCTTTTGTTCAAAGTATCTTTTAGTAGTCCAAGATGAATTGACAGCCCCACCCCCAACACTTTGGCTAATGTGCTGCTACTTTACAAGAATTATAAGAAAAATATTTTCTGACTTTTCTGTTAATGTCACAGACATCTTTGATACTACATTCAAGTCATCTTAAAATGTAAAGTAGTATAAACAACAAACATTTAAAGTTTAAAGCTTAGCATTTCATTGCTGTGGTGCTGCTTATCTAAATTTGTCAAAAGAGGTGACAGCTGCCTTTGAACCACTTGACTGATCTACTTGCTCTGTTTTGATATGAAAAGCATGGCCACATTGTAAGCAGCTCAGTAATCAGTGTACGTTATCTTCCACTCTGCAATGAAGACAACAGAAAAGTTTCACACCCATCTGTCTTGTATACAGCAGCCTGAGCTCTTGATTGCAAATCTCTCTGTGTCTGTGGTATGTCACGCAGGTGTAGACAAATTCCTCTGTGACTTATGTGAGAAGTTAAGCTTAAAAGGGGGGGGGGGGTTTCACCTACTTTGATACCAAAGTGAGGAAATGAAAGTTTATAAAGCACAAGCAAGTTTCAGGTACCTACACAGCAATGGAATCATATTGTAGGGAGAAAGACAACCTAAGAGTTGAGTTAAACTGTAGGAGAAGATGAAGTTTTCCTTTAAACAAAATTAGATGACTGGATGGGTATCTACAAATTTAATTTAGGGGGTTTGACTAGTATGGCTTTATTATGGAAAGGAGGGGTGGTCTGAGGGAGGGGTGCTGCAGAAAATGGAGCTGAAAAGGGATCTGATCCTCTGCCAGCCACTTGCAAAAAAAAAAAAAAGTGAGCCCATTTATATATTCAGATTTTACAAACAGACATCCGATTTAGACAAACAAGGAAAGATAACTGATATTTAGTGAAGCCAGAAAAGTCAAGCTGTCGGTCTGAGAGACTGAATGTCCAAGTAAGGCTTGCCTGGGGGATGAATAAATAGTGTTTTGCAAGAAGGTAATCATAAAGGCTTCTCCATTAGGTGAAGGTGAAGCAGGGGAAACCATGTTTAAAAAAGACTTCTCTTGTAGGGGTACAGCTTTTTGCATGAACTCAGCATCAGAGAAAATGGGAAAGTATAAAATGAGTTCAGGAGGTCACTTGTGGATGACAGCAACCACAGCAAGTCCCACAGAGGCAGAATCAAGAGGAAAAGCTGTTGCATGTGGAACGAGACAGAGATGCAAACAGATCATACTGATGCTTATCCCAAAAGGGAACAACTTGTTGTTCAGTATGTAACCGAGACACCACTTGTAAGGCATCAGTAAGTAGCTTCTCTTGGAATATGATTAGGTATCAGGAAGTTATAATCAGCCAATAAATATGATTTTTTTTAACTCACAAAGATGACTGCTTGATTTGTCACAAACCACCCTACATAAGACATTGTTTTCAAAGGGCAAAAACTGTATTTTTCTACATTGTAGCCTTTACCTAAATCTAACTGCTTCCTTTTGTTACACTCCCCACTAGAAGCAATTTGCTGAGTATCAAATTTCAGAAGAAACCCATAATGTGATAAGGTTTTTTTAATTGCTCACAGTAGCTGGCTGTGTGTGTGAAAGGGAGAAACTACTTTTTGTGTATCTTGACTGTGACAGCTTGAAAAATAGAGAAAGTGGCTGAGGCTTTGTCAAATTCAAATAAAACGTTCATGTCTTCTACTGCAATATTCAGAACACTAATACTGCCCTTCAAAAAAAGTGCATGACCCCTGGCCATTGAACTAAACAAATTATGATCACTTTTCAGGAAAGATTTGCAGCAGCTGACCAGTGCCTGGTCATAATTCAGGTAAGCAGTCCAGCTACTGGTCAATGCCTATTAAATCTCCAACAACAAATTTCCTCCCTGTTTAACCAGATACTTACCTCCCAGGGAGTCCAGAGTACCTGTACAACTCCAAAGAATCTTGGACCTATGGAAGTCATGGAGATTTACCTACTTGTTTTTAAAATTTATGTGGCTAATGAGAGCTAGCCTCAGAGAGAGAGTGAGAGAATGCACCAGAATTCTGTTGTCCTACCTAATGACCTAGCAGGAGAGGCCTTGAAAACATTCATGGATTTGAAAGTCTTTGATGTGCATGATTACCAAACATTAAAGAAAGGCATTGTAGAAAGAACGCGGGTGGGGGTGTGGAGGGGTCACCTGAAATACAGTCCAATAAATTATATTAATGGGCATTTTGTATAGAATAACTGAGGAGAGCTCAAATTAAAAATCTGTTGCATATTTTGAATCTGTCTTAAAAATTTAAGTAACATTTTGGAAATTTTGGCTGCAATTTAAGAGAGCACTCTCTGGAAAAGTGGAGAACCTGATGTGACTCTCAGTTTTCTGAATAACTAAGATAAATGTTCTAAGTTTGACTGTCATGCTGGTAATAAGCCTTCTTTATATGCTAATGTACCTGCAGATAGGAAAACGTGGTCATCATTTGAACCAATTTAAATGCTTTAGAAAAACTGACATATAGCCAGGTATTGTACAGTTAATGAAAGTAATACCTGTAAAAACTGTTAAATATTAGTCAGCAGTCTGTTAAACACTGTAGGCATGAGAGTGTACCTATAGCCAGCATTAGGCACCCATGGGTAGCCGCGATTATCTCCCCACGAATGAGGGCTCCAAGCAGCAGCTGTAGGTTTCTCCTTCACCTCTGTTCATTCCTTGGAGCTGCGAGACATTTTTTTTTTTTTTTTTTTATTGGTCTGTAAGCTGCAGTCAATCAAGTCTGCTTCAGTGAAGCAAGAGATCTGATTGGCTGCAGCAGAAAATGCCACAGAAAGATACAGGTTACTTGACTGGAATCACAAATCTTTAGGTTTTATGTTTGGATATGTCTATATGGTTGCTAATATTGTGTGTGTGTGTGCACACACCTATGTCTTTGTGAGAGAGAGAAACTGAAACTCTAGGTTGACATTTTGTGCACTACAGTAAAGCTATCTATCTATAATAAGCCACGGTGGTGCAGCAGTTAGGGTTGTCATCTCACAGCAAGAGGTTCTTCCGTTTGATTCTCGGCTGGAGCGCCTCCTATGTGGAATCTGCATGTCCTCCCCACAGTCTAGTGATGTTAAAGACATGCAGGTAGGAGTGAGCATGAATTGGCGTGCCTTCTTTGAAGGCTGGGCATTGGGCTGGCAACTCAGCACCGTAAAATCCACTACCAATCATGAGAGGACCAGAGTTCCACTGTGGCGACCCCTAACCGGGAAAAGCCGAAAGACTTTCAATAAAGCTATCTATCAAACACAACTTGTTTCATCTTGTTGATGGGCTTTGGCATAGATCCTGCAAAGGAGGTGGGTTGCAACTCCAAAACTCACCACACAAAATGCAATTAAGCAAGACTCAACAAGTATGTTTGACATTTCCAGACCAATTAAATGGTGTGCAATAAAATGTATGACATCTAGGGCTACTAGATATAAAACTATCAAAACTGTACTAATGCACCAAAATATGACTCTCTTTTTGAGCAATTAACTCCATGTAAGGGAAATTAACAGACAGAAGAGGTATATGCTTTTAACAACTGTGCAGAAATCAACATTTTTCTAGTGGTTGTAGTTCCCTTTCCTCTTCACTTAGAAATCTAACACAAGGAATAAAACAATGAGAAGCAAAGGTCCATAATCAGGATGCATTTAATTTACTTAAAATAGGTGTAATACGCATTTTTTTTTGTAATTTTGAAGAAGGCAACATATTTGGATATTGTTAAGCACTGTTTTGACACAAAATCAACAATTATATGAGAGGCAGAACTAAATTTCAAGAAAAAAAATCACTGCCTTCCATGGAAGTCATGGTCATTTGAATTATATGGAGTTGACCCTCTTGCCCATTTACGGGTAAAGTAGTATATTTTATAATTTATTTGACCACCACATCCCACTGCATTCAATGAACAGAGAAGGAAGAAAATGTGTCATTATAGGATCATAGGAAGTTACTAGGCTAATGGCACTAGGGCCCTTACAAGCCGAGCCAAGTTCTACACTTATTTCCATGATCAACACCTATTGCTCTTATCCAAGAGAGACACAGGTGGAACCCCTGGGGTGAACTTACAGTTGTAAACATATAAAAAACAAAGAGATTGCAGACACAGCTACTAGGGAGTAAAATAAAATATTTAATAGAACAAAATAAAATAAAAATGGTTAGCGCTTTTGTGTCTCTCCCGGACACTTCATCAGACATGTACAAAAAGCACAATCAACTCAATTCAAATACATCTCTGTAGAAGCATCATCATCCACCTAACCAACCACAATATTGCATTAATCAAGAATGTTAACTATTCAACCAGGACACTAAATCTAATTGCAGTGTGTAAAAAGCAGAAATATATAAATAAGTACATGTATACTGCACTTAAAAAAGACAAACATGCAAAAAACTGTTGCACAACTTATATATTACACATTACAATTAAAACACATGGTAACTGTTTCAAACTGTCTAGTGCTTACTGCAAAAGATGTAACAAAAGACTGTATTGCTGCAAAACAGTCAGAAGATGGCAGCAAATCCCTAGTAATAAAATAACAATATTACTTAAAAACATCATTCATGGTCACTCATATACACTCCATAAATACCTGAAAATTAACTCTGAATCTGTAGTTCATTTATAACCTAAAACGTACATATACATACTACTACTACTACTTCTTCTTTCGGCTTTTCCCGGTTAGGGGTCGCCAGAGCGGATCACTTGTCCGCTCATACTAATGTGTGCAAAACAGGGCACATATACAATAAAGTATATTAAATACAGTTGTATACCATACATAAAAGCAACAACAATAAAAAATGGATGTATCACCATAGGCAGAACACCAACAAATTGATAAAACCCAAACTTTAATCCAAACTGAAAACTCAGGTACTTGGACAAACGCTTTCAGCCATAGCCTTCTTCAGATCCTGCTTCTGAACCCTGAGTGCTTGACTTAAAAACAATTTTCCTCCAATCAGCAGCTTAAAATCAGATGATATAATTCTCTCACCAAGGGGCGAGCTTCATTCAATCAGATAGCAGTGAGCTCTTTCCAATCATTCACACACACCTTCATACTTAACCAATCACCAAAGCGAAGACTTCACTTCTTCCTGTTTATCCCTGTTCCTTCAAAAATGGTTTAAGTGGCACATTCCCATGTAGCCCTGGAGGGTAATCAGCCCTTAAATCCATAATCCATCTTGCTTTTTCTACCTCCGTTTTATTTACTAAATCACCCCCCTTAGCGTTTGTCTAATGTTAGAAATTACCATAAATTAAAAAAAAATGGCAGATATTGTCACATATATGATTATAAAAAGCATTGGTTTCCACCTTGTTCCTTATGTCCGATTGATGCCGGAAAATACATTCCTTAAGCATCCTATTCATTTTACCTACATAGTAGGCTGGGCATAGAATGCATGTAGCAATATATTCAGCATTCTTACTAAGGCAATTTGCAGAGCCTTGAAACTTATAGCTTCTTCCAGTATTAGGATGGATAAATATATTTTTCAGATTACTCAACTGGCAAGCTTTGCAGAAGCCACATTTACTAGTCCCTATATAATAATGTTTGAAAGCAGGACCTGTCACTCTTTTATCCTCATTTAGCCCATCTTTAGTACATAGAAGCCTTTTAAGATTCTTCTTGTTCCTAAATGCAAAGCTTGGTGATTCTCCAACTATTTCTCTAATCTTGTTGTTTGAAATTAGAATTGGCCAGTATTTCTTAATAGTTTCACATAAAATAGCATTGTCAGTACTGTAAGTAAGAGTGGATCTTATTTTATGTCTAGTTGGAACTTTCACTTGTTTTACCTCCTGCGTTTGTCGAGCAGAGTAGTATGGTCTGCCTTTCCTCATACGCAGATCCACTGCTTTCTCTGTATCCAATGCTATTTTATTCACTTGGTATCCTCTCTCTGCAAAATTAGCAATCAGCTTCCTTTCTTCTTCAAGAAAGACTTCATCTTTGGTGCAAACCTTTGAAATACGAGTAACTTGGTTATCCATTATATTTTGAAACACATGTCTAGGAGTGTCTACATTAAACATCATATTAGTTAATCGAATAACTAAAGCTCGATCTTGCAATATTGACAGCTAAAATTGTCAAACGGCCGATTCAACCAAGGGAAACACTTCCCTTGGCCGAATCAAAAAAAAAAAAAAAACTTTACATCCGAAATCAAGAGGGTGACTTCGTTCCCCACATCCCCCTACCTAAATATACCAACTCCAAGATCGCTCCAAATTGGAGAAACGGGCATACTCCACATAACGGCCAAGGGAAGTGTTATAACTTCACATCAAGAAACTCTATCTTTTGTCTTGAGGATTTAACATCAAATCTCAGAAAAGTGGTAGTGTTGGTCAAAAAATCCACAAATTTACCAAGTGATGATTCATCTCCTTCCCATATAAGGAAGGTGTCATCCACAAATCTATTGTATATAATTATATTCTCTTTCCATATGTTCCTTTCATCCAAGCTTCATTCCTTCTCCCATTGGGCCAGTACCAAGTTTGCATAACTATTGGCACAGGGGGTGGCCATAGCTACCCCCCACATTTGCCAATAATAGGGGTTCCCATATAGAAAAACATTGTTTTCAAGCACTAATTCCAGAAGACTACATATTAGGTCAGAATCCACCTTCTCTGCATTAGCAAATTCCCGGATAGCTTCTATTCCATGGGCATTCAGAATGAAGTGAATAAACTATTCACATCCATGGTAACTAGAAGTAACCTTTCAAAAGATGTTCTTTTCTCCATCTTCTCATGTTACTGTTTCAAAAATTGTGCTGTATCTTTTATTACCGTATGTGGTCTCAGTAAACACTTCTGAAGTTCACCTTCCAAAAAGACTGAATGGGGTTCAGTTAACCATCTTCTGCCCACTACTATGGGGTGCATAGGTGGTTCTTCAAAGTCCTTATGGATTTTTGGTAGGCTGCTTATAGTGGGTACAGTTGGATACTCCACTTCAAAATAGTCATATGGCTCCTTTTTGATGCTCCTATTTATCAATTTCACATATAAGGTGTCCCATACATGCATGTTCAGTACATCCAGATCCTTTCTGTTTATCATAGAATAGGTTGCTTTATCACTAAGCATTTCTTCCATTTTGCTTACATACTTCTGCGAGCTCATAGCCACTATTGTCCCTCCGTTGTCTGCCGGTCTTATTATAATATACTTCCTTTTCTGGAGCTCATTCAACGCTGTATATTTTTTTATTTAGATTTTGAAAATGTTTACCCTTTTCTCTTAATCTTTTTTTTTACTACTTCATTTTCACAAATATGCACAAACATGTCAACAGTGGGGTGACATAGTGGAACAAAGGTACTTGGCTTCTTATATTGGCTACCATTTTCCTGTATACTTTCAGTCTTGCTACCAAATATATGTTTTAAAGTTATGTTTCTCCTCAAACATTTTAAGTCTGTGGTAAATTCACTCAAGGGTGGGTGGATGTAGGATATAAAGCTTAGACCTCTTTCCAAAACTTTGATTTGTTCTTCCATTAACTATTTGTCTGATATATTTACCACTATAGAGCTCTCTATCTTTCCTAATAAACTTCCCTTTTCTTCCTTTCTCTGCTTATAGATCTCGAAGTTCGAGAATTCTTTGTTTGTATCAGAAAAAGGGAGCTGCTGTAAAACAGGCAGATACATAGCTCCTTTTTTGTGTACAGCTACTTGCCCTCTGGGTATTATCTGATGGTAAAGGCAGGCTTCCATATGGAAGCACTGCCACTGCAGTCATTTAGTTGGTATGCTGCATTCTCTACTGTTTTTAAAGCTACCTTCAAAAATCGGCATCATCCTCTTTAGTTTCATGTATAACAGTTTTCTCATTATCCAAATTTAAACATAAAAGCAGATTGCACATACTAGATGTTAAGTTCGTCACTGCTCTTCTTTTAGCTGCTTCAGTTGGAAACTGAGCATTTTGTAAATCTGTAGCAGACACCATGCTCGTTTGCACTATGTGTGGTGTTACTAACAAACACAAAGTACTTTTTAAACAGAGAAAGGCACACCACCAGAGATAGTCCAAATCAAAGCAAAATGACAACAATAAAAAATGGATGTATCACCATAGGGGAGGTGATTTATTAAATAAAATGGAGGTAGAGAAGCAAGATGGATTATGGATTTAAGGGCTGATTACCCTCCAGGGCTTAATGGAAATGTGCCACTTAAACCATTTTTGAAGGAAAGGGGGATAAACAGGAAGAAGTGAAGTCTTCGCTTTGATGATTGGTTAAGAACGGAGGTGTGTGTGAATGCCTAAATTAGATTGGAAAAAGCTCATTGCTATCTGATTGAATGAAGCTCGCCCCTTGGTGAGAGAATTTTATCATTTGATTTTAAGCTGCTGATTGGAGGAAAATTGTTTTTAAGTCAAGCACTCAGGGTTCAGAAACAGGATCTGAAGAAGGCTATGGCTGAAAGTGCTTGTCCTAGTACCTGAGTTTTCAGTTTAGATTAAAGTTTTGGTTTTATCAATTTGTTGGTGTTCTGCCTATGGTGATACTCTATAATACTCTATTTTGCTTTGATTTGGACTATCTCTCGTGGTGTGTCTTTTTCTGTTTAAAAAATACTTAAATACATCTGCAAGAATCAATGTGAATCAGATTAATACCATAAAGACAACATCAATGCCTAAGAGGTCTATCTAACAGGAAAGGTTTTAGAGTAACCCTATCATTCAAACCAAATACCCTGTCAGCCTGTAGTCTAATAACCCATTTCATTTCACATTTTTCAGTGTAATTCTTAGTCTGCCCAACCTCACATTCATGTTAATCAATTCTATAACTATGAACTTAAATTTACGAGACAAATCAGCTAAAACCATTACTATCATCTTCTCTGTTGATGGCATATAAATGCCCCCTCACTCTTTCTAAGTGTCCTGTTTATTTTACCTATGTAGAACACAAGGCACTTAGTGCACTGAGCAAGATAAACCAGGTCCCTGGATTTACATTCTGCATTAATGTTTGAACTCAAAGACCTTGTGGGTAGTTGGATGTGTAGAGATGTTCCCATTAGCCATATAGGCACAAAAATTAGAACTCCTACATTCATACATCCCTCTCCTCACTGATTGTACCCTCTTAACAGTGCCTTTCTCATGGCATAACAATCTTCTCGGTGACTTACTGTTCTCGTATGAATAATTAGGTCTCTCCTCTACCAAACCAGCTATCTTGTAATCAAGTCATCAGTAGCTCTCATTTCCTCTATATGATGTCCCAGATAGCTTTATTATCTGTTGAAAAAGGTATCACCATCCTACATTTATTATGATGTGCCCTAGGGGTAACCGTGATATCAGTTTCACTTAATCTCCTGTCTCTAAAGTGTGGTCTTCCTCTAGCTCTCCTGTCAATGAACTTATCTTCTCATAGTCGCATATATTCTCCCTTCTTATACCCTATCTCTATGAGCTCATTTTCCAAGCAGTACAGAGGCTTTACATAAGGTAACAACATTGCTACGAAATGCCAATCAGTCATAGTTCTCAATTTCTTGGCACAAAAAATCTGAACAAAGCCAAATATAATGGGGGGACATCCCCAAAAATCAGGACAAATTTTAAATATTGCTCTTAAAAACTTAAAAAAGGTTGCTAGAATAAAAAGGTCTTGTGTTACCATGCATTTTTCTGAAGGATATGAAGTCTGAAACTCAAATGTCTCTCATTATTTAGTGAATTCAACCCTCAATGATTTGCCAAAAACAATTCAGAAAACTATAAATTTTGAGGAACAGACCAGAAATTAGTTGAATCTGGACATTCTATGAAAATCAGGGCAGTTGAGTATACAGTCAGTGTGTGTGTGCACCTCTGAATGGCTAACTTGCTTTGGCACATAGGTACTAATTGCCAGTCAGTGTGTCTACCTTGGCACATCAGTTCTTAATGAATTGAATGTAGTAATTGCTAAATGGTGCTGGATGAGCTTGACAGGGAAGGGGTGCGATGGCAATGTGTTCACACTTTATATTTTTCTGAGTAGGGCCCCCAACTTGAAACTTGCTGGGGGCACTCAAAATGCTAGCACCAGCCCTGAGTGTACCAATGGAGTATAAAGATGACTGGATAATTTTACAAGTACAGAATTTCCTTTTTACCATTGTGCTGACACCAGTCATATGAATTAAATTTTTGCTCTACAATAGTACATTTCATAGAACTTATGACATGTACTACTGTAGCTGAAGAGTAGCAATTACTAAGAATATTAAATCATGATTATACTGATTAAACACAATATATTTTTAAACATAAAGCAATTAGTAAGCAGAAACTTGAAGCAATGTATGTACATGAAGACAAGAGAGAATACCCACTAATCAAAGAAGAAATGCATGCTCTCTAAAATAAAATTTTACTTCCTGTAGCCCTCGTGCCCCATTTGTCTCCATATGTATTCAGTGGCCAGAGTTTTCCCCAGATTGAAAAACTGGAAGCTATGCAGGAAAAATTTCAGCTAGATGTTGTACCGCATATAGATTCATCGAAGACAAACACACAAGACTAGTAGAAACAAAACAAAGCAAGACCAGACTCTTGGAGGCAGGGTTAGATGAATAGACTAATGCATCTTTTAAAAGGTTACTATTAAAATTGTTGAAGGAAGTCAGTACAGGTGATGATAAGAATGCAAGTTTTACCAAAAGATTTCAGAAGTAAAATTAATAAAGAAATAAGCAAGAGATTGATAGAAGCCTCTAGATAAGAATACTCTAGGGGAAACATGAATAGGAACTGATGAAGACACAGATGGGTCTTGTACTAAAAGAAAAGGGCAGTCTGAATAGTCCTTAGGCTTCTCTCCACTTCACCAAAGCAGTCAGCCAGCCAGGAATAGAAAGGAGACTTTAAGGAACAGACAAGCAAGGCCACCACCACCACAGCAGGAAAGAAGGACACTAGAACATTTATATTATATATATTTTGAAATCAAAGAGCAAAAGTTCTACTGATGTTTCTATAGGAAATATGTTTGCAGGAGAAGTTGTTAAGGTTCTTGCAGCCTGTCTTGACATATTCTTAAAATTGCCTGGTAAAACCAGTTTAATTTAGCACAACATAGAAACTATACGTGTAGGGAAAGTGCACTTAAAACCAGAACCCCACTGCTAAGCAGTTATGGACAAAGTATAAAAGATGTTTACACTTACGATTATAGAAGAACCACTGAGAGGAACAGTACCACTGTACTTGTACCCAAGCCTGATGGGTCTGAATGATTTTACATTGACTTCATGAAACTAAACCACATATCTAAATATGAGTCATATCCTATGCCTCGAGTTCAAACTTATGAAGAAAATAGCCAAAGCCAGGTTTCTGTCCATTTTAAACTTAGATTACAGGAAAGGTAAAAAAAACAAAACAAAAAAAAACAGTGAACCACAAACAAAAAAATTCATAAACAAGCTGCAGCACAATTCCAGAGGTGAACCGCCACAGAACTTTATTAACAAAACTCAAGTTAAGTGCTTTTGTCTCTATCAATGAAAGACTTCATCAAAACTCTGATAACTATACCAGTGTCTGTAGTTATATCACAGGGAACCATCTTAAGCATTCTGTTATTTAATATCTTCACCAACAAACTTCATTCAACCACCAAGAATGCAACACTAGTGCAATATGTGAATGACTCCCACTGGCATGCTCAACCCTAGACATCCTTAAAAAAAAAACACTCAAGAATTCTTCTCAGCCATAGAAAGCTGTCTATAAAACTCTTACCTCCTCCAAGTTGGAAGAAAATCAAACTAATGTTATTTACCCCAAAACACCCCACACAGTCTGAAACACTCATTTCATATCATCTCAAAAAGTAATACTACCATAGGGTTAGTATCGCAAACCAATTTACTGGATGTAGTAATTGAAGGCAACCTGAAGTTTGATCAGCATGTACTTCATATTAAAAAAACACATCAGAAACATACTTTTCTGTACAGAGCCAAGCCATACCTTAACAATAAGGCTAGGAAATCAATTGCCTCATCATACTTATGCATTTCCTATTCCTTAATTTGACCCCAAAAAACTAAACTAGAATCATGTTATAACATATTTATAAGATTTGCTGCTCATCTTCCTTCCTACTCCCATTGCTGCATAGCACTCAAACAACTAAACTGGTTAGCGCCTCCTTGCCATCTTACCTACACACAGTTAATGACCGCCCAAACTTTACTGAATAAACTAGACAACGGCCTTCCTCTGAAAAACATCCTGCAAAAATACAAAGCAACTAGGGACTTGCACTCCACCAGCAGATCTATTGTAACCACAAGCACAGTCTCAACTCTCTACTGGGGACTCTCTCTACTCAAACTATGTGGTCAAATTTCTATCCCACTCCACCTCAAGCAGGCCAACAACTTGACTACTTTCAAAACCCAACTTACACAGCACCTAAACAACCCTTGGCTATGTTCCTCCCGACTAACCTTTTTTCCTACCATACTATCTATAACCTCTCCACTTTATACTATTCTCTAGCTTTCTGCCACCTATATCCTTTTTAGACTTTACCCGGTGCTCTCTCATATTCTCATAGTTTTCTCTTACTTCTTCCATTGACATTCACCTTCTTCTTTGTGGACAAATTTAGGCTGTGTGTGTCTAGCTTCATAAACTTCTCTCTCTACATCTTTTATTCTTGCACTACTTTTCCTCTGACTTCCATGTCCCATATGAAAGTATCTCCCTGATGATTCATAAGTGCATTTTTGTACTATTGTATTTTTACTGTACTTTTTATCATGTCTTATCTGTACTTTGTATGGCAACTTAAGTGACCTCAACTAAATATTGTTGTAAATTTAATTTAGTGTATGAGAATTTTATATCTTTCTCCCTGAACTTCTACTGAAAATAAATAAACTTTTATGTAGATACTGATTTTTGTTTTTCAAAAAAAATTTAATTCCATTTTTATAAGATGAAATTCTGGAATTATACTCATGATTTTTAAATGTAATTTCCAATCGATAATGGTGACTTTATTATACTTTTCTTCTGCATCAACATATTTTGTAAATTTAGACAGATTCCAGGCACAGAACACTTAATAATATAATCTGACAATATTATAAATGGTAAATATGAGCAGAACTACAACTTGTGGTAAATTAGATATCTAGCCTAAAATGCTAAATTCCATGAAAATACCATGCTTTTTCAATTCTCATGCAGTCCATATTCAGAATTTACCAGTATTTTACAAAGCAAAACAGAAAATCTGTATCCCTGAAAATAGCTAAAGATTTGGAAAAATTTAAATCTTAGGTTATACCACTCTGTCATGCAAGCATAAAATTCACCATTACAAAGCAACAAACTGATCAAGAATCAGGACTACCAACTGCAAATGTGGGTATTTTATGAAGTATGCAAAGTTATACAGAGACTGTACAGGTTGCAAGAAGTGACCAATATACAAAAAACAGTCTTGTATGCAATGCTACAAGTATGACATTTACTACTGCAGAAGTTCAGTGACAAATGCTGGCAGCTGCTGTAAATGTATTAAGGTTTACCAATGAGTCTTCACAGCACAATCCTTTGGCTCACCATTTTCAGAACAAAAATGTAAAAAATTGCAAACTGAAAACCATTAAAAAAATACCCCCCCCCCAAAAAAAAAAAAAAAACAACAACCCCTTTTTTTTTTTTTTTTTACAGATGTGTTAGGTACAAACGCAGCTTTGGGGGTGTAAAATTATAATATTTTTTTCTGAATATTCCTGGAATGTAACTGAATTTTGGAGACATGCAGCAATGTATATGTACATTTTCAGGGATGTGCCAGTTGAACAATTTAAATGTTAGGGGTAACTTTTAGATTTCTGAGTAGATTATAGAGTCTGGCACAAATCTGAGATGCATGTAGAGCTACAGTCCCATATTCCGTAAGTAATGGTCGGGTACAGGTGTGAAGGATACAAAAATAAAGGAGAAAATTATAGAAAGTATAAACCAGATAACACATATTGGCTATATATAAGAAAAGTTCATGTATTTTGGAAAGAAATAGGCATGGAAGAACACTATGCTTAAGGTAAATGAAAGTGTGCTATATGTTCGCTGTGGCATGTAAGGTTACAGTGCAAAATTTGGAGGGCACACAATGCAGAGTACAACTGTAAAAACAAGCAAAGCAAATATAATTTTTGATATAGTGATTTTATCTCAAAATGATTTATACACATTTGTGCACACAAATGCACACTACTTCCAACTGGTAGTGAAGTGGCTGAACGTAATGCAGAATTCAATACGAACATCCTTACCCACATGTAGCCTTGATCGGGTGCATGGTCTGATTTTATGGAAAGGGATATTGACAAAGGCACAAGGGAAATTCTTTACTTTCCTTGTAAATATGCTTGGGTTCCTTTACTTTCACTAGCTCAAATAACAAGACAAGCCCAGAACCAGGCCAGATAGAAGGCATCATGATTTAATGTCTTACCAGAAGGATGGCATAACTATCAGGGTAATACCCCCTCCCTAATCCTGCACTCAGATTCCAGTGTTTTACGGGTTTGACCTCTTTTCCTGCCTTTACCTAAAACCCATACATTTCTGATTTACTACACACTCCCAATGTAAATTTGAAAAGTGGTACAGAAAGACATAACTTTGTTAGTTATCCACATATGCACACTCACATTATGTATGTTAGTGTGTGTGTGTGTGTGTGTGTGTGTGTGTGTGTGTATATATATATATATATATAAAATGTATGTTGTTGTTATTTGTCTTTCGGCTTTTCCCGGTTAGGGGTCCCCACAGTGGAACTCCAGTCCGCTAATGATTGACAGTAGATTTTCACGAACGCCAAGGTGCCAGCTCGATGTCCAACCTTCAACGAAGGCACACCCATTTACGCATGTCTTTTGAACACCACCCAACTGAGGGGAGGACATGCAGACTCCACATAGAAAGCACTCCGCACACTCCAGCCGAGCATCGAACGGGAGAACCTCGTGCTGTGAGGCAACAACGCTACCGCTGTACCACGTATGTATGTATGGAAATATAATTTGATAAACTGCAACAATGCTGACTTTAAATCATCTACCTTAAATGGTCATATTACAAAACATTTACCTACAAAGGATCAACCCCTCCCAAACTAAATCCATGTTTTTACTGGGGGGAAAGCACTGCTGCACCCCCCCCCACACCCTGCATTTTATATGTGTGTGTTTTTTATCTATCTACCTACCTCTCTCTCTATATATATATATATATATATATATATATATATATATATACATACATTTTATTTATATATATTTATTTATTTATTGACATTTGTTAACAAAGTTTGTCCAACTGGGCTTGTGGCCCATTTTCAGTGGAGACCCGAGGAGAAAAGATCCAGTAGTACATTTTAAAACAAGTACAATTGTAAATAATATTGATATAATAGCAGTTATAGCAAAACGATTCACATATGTTGGGTTACATGCATAAAGTTAAAGTTGCATTAAAAAGAAGCTAAGTAACAATTTTACATTGATATAGGTCAACAATAAACATTTTTTGTTTGTATAAAATTATGCAAATGCATAGTAGACACATTGGAGAGAGAGAGGTGTAATGAGGTACTAAGTATGGTCCTTTTGAGGGTACATAAAGGGAAGGAAGACTAGGTAGGGTCATATATATGTATATATATATATATATATATATATATATATATATATAT
This sequence comes from Protopterus annectens, assembly GCF_019279795.1. Taxonomy (NCBI): domain Eukaryota; kingdom Metazoa; phylum Chordata; order Ceratodontiformes; family Protopteridae; genus Protopterus; species Protopterus annectens. Next base: position 366,778,787 of record NC_056749.1, read on the forward strand.
ATATATATATATATATATATATATATATACACACACACACACACATGCATACCAACCTCTGAGATCACACTACAGTGGGAGAAGGGCAAATTCCCTGATCCTCACTGTACCATGAACTCAATATGAGAAAGCCGGTAAAGTCTGACAAGCTTTATCACTTGCTGATAAAAGTACACCTTCAACCAAAAGACATGCACCTACATGTGTGTGTGTGTGTGTGTGTGTGTGTGTGTGTGTATATGTTGTTTTTCTTTCGGCTTTTCCTGGTTAGGAGTCGCCACAGTGGAACTCCGGTCTGCTAATGATTGGCAGTCGATTTTTATGGTGCCGAGGTGCCAGCCCGATGCCCAACCGTCAACGAAGGCACGCCCATTCACGCATGTCTTGCGAATGCCACTCGACCTCGGAGAGAACATGCAGACTCCACACAGAAGGCGCTCTCTCTCTCTCTCTCTCTCTCTCTCTATATATATATATATATATATATGGATCTAGGACTATTGAATGAAAGTTCAATAGTCTGAATCCAAAATCACTGAAAACACTTTAACAAAAGTGCTTTCACCAAAAAAGTGCTTTCATTAAAGTGCGTTAAAAAAAAAATAATAATAAATCTACTTTTATGCAGGGGAGCAAGCCGGTAAAGTCTGACAAGCTTTATCACTTGCTGATGAAAGTACACCCTCAACCAAAAGGCATGCACCTACATGTGTGTGTGTGTGTGTGTGTGTGTGTGTGTGTGTGTGTGTATATATATATATATATATATATATGTATATATATGGATCTAGGATTATTGAATGAAAGTTCAATAGTCCAAATCCACAATCACCGAACACACTTTAACGAAAGCTCTTTCACCAAAAAAGCGTTTTCGTTAAAGTGTGTTAAAAAAAACAAAAAAACAATAAATCTACTTTTATGCAAGGGGCAAGCCCCCTTGCACCCCCCTCCCCCTACTTTAATATTTTCTCTCCGAGGTCACACTACAGTGGGGAAAAGGGAATCTTCCCTTATCCGCCCCATAGTTTGATTGGCACTACACACAAACTTATGTGAAAGTGCTGCTTCGGTGAACAGCACTTTCCCGCAAATGTGTTTGCTGATCAAGGATTTGGTGAAAAATGCAGTTGGGGATCTGTATGGATCCCATATATATACATACATATGTATACACACACACACACACACACACACACACACACATATTGATTTCAGTAAGAGTGTAGCATGGAAAGTATACTTACCTTTAAATTATTTAAAATGCCTGTAACATATAAAGCAAGAACTGACACATATTTAGATGTTAGTGGGGAAGGAAAAGAGGCATATAACTACAGTTTTACTTGCACCTGCATATAGCCACAGCATTCATGTGTGCATTTTGGAACAGGTTTTGTTCTGTAGAACCCTGAGTTTTGTCTGTCTGGGCAGTGCTGTGTGCATCTGTATGAGTCTGAAAATGTGTTGTCCCTATCCCATGTCATGCACCGTTAGGCTCAGGGAGCTACATACACCTTACTCATTTCTGGGAGAGAGAAAAAGTACCCATAGTTTTCTCCATATTCTTGATTGGCTAAAGAAGTATATGGGGAAACGTCACACCAGGCATTTTGTAGAGGGTAGTGTTCTGTTGAAGTTGCCGATAACTTTTATTTACTGAAGTTTTCATATAGATTTTCAACTGCAGGCTTGTTTACAAAAGCATTGTATTATACTTTGAAAAAACATAGATCTCAGACAAGACTACATGTGTGAAAAGAGTCAGAAGCTGCACATTTACATTAAACTAGTAATGTACTTTCAAGGAAAAAGTAATGAATAGGTGAGTAGCAAAGAGACTAGTATAGGATATGTAGAGTAATGGACAATGGTAACAAGACCCATAAATAATTCAATTTCATCTTCATTGATAAGAAAAATGTTTCAATAAGATTAGCAAATTAAATTATTGTGCAGAATGGGAGACAGTAAAAGCAGTGGTTTCATATAAAGCATTTATGTATTTGACAGGTCCTAATAACTTGTTTGACTTCTCATGAAAACTGGACTTATCAAAGGTTTTTCCTCCACTCTAGCATAATGAAGACATTTCTGCAGAGTTACTGTGACCTTATGTGGGGGTGGGGGTTGCTTCACACACCATCCACTTGCTTAAAACTGAGTGAGTGAGAGTGATCAACTTGAGTATGAGTGTGTGAGTGAAGAGTAAGTGAATAATGAGTGACTGACTATGAGTGTGTGAGTGAATAGGGAATGTGTGAATGAATACTGAGTGAGGAAGGAATGAGTCAGTGAGTGATGAGTGACTGACTTAGAATCAGTGAGGAAATAGTGACTGCATATGGAGTGAGTGAATGATGAGTGAGTTTGAAGTGAATGAATGAGTAATGAGTGAATTAGTAAGAGTATATCACTAAATATTGAGTGTGAAGGGAGTGAGTGAGCAAGGAGTGAGTGAGTGAGTGAGTGAGTGAGTAGAAAGGAGTGAGTGAATAAGGAGTGCCTGTGTGAGTTGGAGTGTGTGAGTGAAGACTGACTGAGGAGGGAATGAATGAGTAAGGAGTGACTGAGTAAGAGAGAGTGATTGTGTAGGAGTGTGTGAGTGAAGAAGTGATGGGTGAGTAAGGAGTGACTCTGAGTGAGAAGTGAGTGATACATGACTAAGAAGGAGTGAATGATTAAGTAAGGAGTGTCAAAATTAGTTGGAGTGAATGAATAAATAAGGAGCGACTAAGAAGGAGTATGTGAGTGAAGAGTTAGTAAGGAGTGACTGAAAAGTTAAGGAGTGAGTGAATGAGCAAGTTTGTGAAAGTGGAAAGTGATGAGTGAGTGACGAACAAGTGAGCAGTTAGTAAGCACTGACTAAGAGTTTGAGGGAAGAGTCAGTGAATGAGTAACTTGAGTGTGTGAGTAGGAAGTGACTGAGTGAGTACATGCGAATAAATAAAGATTGAATGAGTAAGAGTGTGTAAGTGAAGAGTGAATGAGAAAGAAAACAGTAACTAAGTAGGAGTCAGTGAGTGACAAGGAGCTGAAAATGTGATGGGGAAATTATTTTGGAGGAGCACAGCTGATTTCACTTTTACAGTGTAAGGTAAGTTTATTAAATGTATAGGCATAAGTCCATACTCATTAAAGAGCCCCCCCATTATGGCCTAAATGTTATCACTCTAAAATGGTTCTTGTATTACCTGCATGGTAGACTCTTTAAAAGTGTCCTTTCAAGCATGTAGTCCTCTTTGTAATCAGTACTGTTGTGTGTTCCATAAGGCTGTTTCTTTGGAGTGACATTTACAGTAATATCCTTATAATTTCCAAAAGGACACAAAATATCATTCATTATACCAATGGAACTGTCTGTGATGCTGACATTTCACCAGGGATCATGTATAACTCCCTCAGCAGTACCCTCGGTCGGCTCTGTTAAGTGTGAAAACGTAGGAGGCTCAGTTTCAACTCCCACCAAAATAAATGCAATGGTTTTGACAATCAGAAGCACATTTGTTTATGGCATTTCCTTTTTAAATTTACAAGCTGTTATTGTGGATCTCTGAGAAGTACAGACTACTTGATTGGTATTGCTAGGTTCATCAGTTATTTTTTCTGCTCCCATTAGAAATAAAATTACATTCATGTTGTGCAACTCCAAAAGCATGTTAAGCTTGCTAAGTAAAGAGAGCAGGACTGCCACTGGCAATGGAGTACTTCTTTACATCTTATAATGTTGTCTTGTCATCACTGGTCCCACCTCTAACAGAAATTTTGTAAAAGCTATAGGCAAGCAGAATCACATCTGTGAATTTATTGTTGGGATGTGCAGAATGCTCCATCACTGCCTTGCAGCCAATTATGCTGGCTGACTTCTGATAGCCCTAAGGCTTACTCTTCTTATTTATACAGCTTTGTACTAAATCCTTTGCATGGAACAGTTCAAGGCCTTACACTGACAACTTCTGTCAATAATTCAAGTCTCTCAGATCTTTTGACATACTGCACTGTTATTTATCACACCACTTTATTTCACTTGTCTGCATTGACAGAACTTTCTCTTGTATGGGCCCCGTTACCTGTAACTCATACCAAGCACCTTTCCTCAACTTTCTACATTTGTTTTCTTAAACAACTAAGTTTGTTTGCCTGCAGCAGCAGGCAGAATATAGATTCATTGGACTAGTAAATCAGATGTGTAGTTACTGACCATCTTTGTTCATATCTACAGGTCATCATTCCCTATAGTACATCTGTTACTGGACAGTATTAAGCGTGTATATGTGCTCTGCTCTTTGCTGTACGTCACTGATTCTCATCATTTACTTGTACATTATTATGCCCTGTTGTAGTTATGTTCAACTTTTCCTTCTCTCTGAATAGGTCTTCACTAAAAAAGGGCCCCAGTGATCCTGATTTCCTGCTGCTAAAGAAACAAATGAATAAATACGCACACAGGTAAACCAAGGAGATGTGTCCTGAATAGTAAGGCGGCTTTATGTACAACAACAGAGTACTTCTTTTCTTTGATGTAGGATGAGCCACAGGAGGAGGGTCCAGACTTGATTATCAAATGAGTGTTGTAGTTGATGAAAAGTCCATTCCTGGTCAAGTAGTACTGATGCTCCAATGAAGGCCAGATATAATGTTTGCAGCATGTAGGATGACACATTAAAATTCAGATATAGAAGCCTTTCAAGAGTGACAGCGAGGTTATCTGTGTTTCCCTACAGCACTGTACTTCTCAGCTTCCATCAAAGATCACTGCTGTATAGGATGTCACCCTATACTTGAGGGGCACTTGATACTTTGCTAGCATAGCTGGATAGAGTTACTCCCAGGTTCATTCTTAGCCAAAGCTGGTCAGCATCTCATGCAGATGCTTTAGATTTGCATTGCTGGCCATGGTGCAATCTTGAAAATGGTGCCCCTGATCAAAGAGTAAGCTGCTACTGTATTACAAATACAGCTGGAGTTTATGCATTTAATTTATTTATTTTTTACAATGCTGTGACATCAAACTGAAGGCAACAAACAAAGTGAATATTAATTTAAGTGGCTTGTCAAAAAATACAGTACTATTAACTTACAGAACTAGTTTGTAAAGCTATAAATGAGGAGACATGGGGACTTGTAAGTCATGTTTTTTTTAAATGATTTGTTAGTTAATAACATAAGTAAACTGATCCTTCAAGGAACATTTACTGCTGCTTGCAAGAATAGATGAAGGTTAGATGTGAAGTTTCATTCATTTTCTGCGCTGTAGGAAGGTAGAAAAAAAGTATCTATATTATATATGCGAACTTGCTAAACTATGAACCCCATATGTTCGACAACATATGATCAAAGTTTAAAAGTTCGAATATATAAAAAAAAAAAAACTTACCTTAATGGTGCAGGCAGGGGGGCAAGCCCCCCTGCACCCACCACAACCCCCTACTTAAATATACCAACTCCGAGATCGCACTTCAGTGCAGAAAAGGGAAATTCTCCCATTCTGCACCTAATGGCGCCATTACGTTTAACCTTCGAATGCTTGACATTTCGATCATATGGTGTCGACCATATGCCATTCGAAATTTCATGCATTCGTGGTTCTAATAGGAACCTGAAAAAAATGTAGTTCCTGACATCCTGTTTTACTTTCTGATTCCATTCTTAACATCACTGACATGAATTCCTAAAATTCTAGCTTTTTATTTGCCCCCATCAATAGTAATAAGTTGACACTGTTTTGTGCATATACCTTTCAAAAATACTTTATGCTTTTCCCACAGACAATCCCACATTCAAAACACTGAGAGTACTTCTCTTTTCGTGGTTTCTTTGACTGTCTGTGCTGATGGTATTGTTTAAATCTGGACCAGACTTGAAACAAGGTAATCTAAGAAAAAAATGTACACACAGTTTAATCTGATAACAGTAGCAAGATGCACATTCTGTTATAGTAAGCAAATTAGAAACAAACTTCTAGCTTAGTTTTTACTTGCTAAATAATTGTTTGAGGTGCAGACATATGTAGGCAAAAATGTACAGTGCTTTGATATTTATTTCATACAGTTTGCAGCACTGCCTGATGAGTTTTACACTCTATGTCAAAGGCTTAAACCATCATTAAAAATAACTTACGTTGAGAATGCATTATTTTGCTTCTCACAGCGAATCCCTTTGCAGTTATTGGGTTCCTCAGAGGCACTAGTCTCGTAATAAAAGTAGAGCTGATTAAGTCCATTGGCAAAGGCCAGCAGCACCAGGCAGTAGATAAAGAGAAATTTGAGAATGTCCAGCAACATACGCCCAAGGGAGATCTGCAAGGGTCCAAGGTGTGAGTTTGCTGTAAACAGAGAGATGAGCCGCAGAGAACTTAGAATATTGGCTATTGCAAATAGAGCTTCTGCAATCAGTGTGGGGTGCCACATATCCCAGTCTTCACGAGGACGGTAACCATTGTACTGCAATAAAGTTTAATGACATGTTTAATAGGAAACTCAGAGGAGCATGAAAATGAATTTCACAGGCAACCAAGAAAACAATCACATGCAAAATCATTAAACCTAATTAATGATTCCATACATCTTTTGACAGTGCCATTTCCCAAAAGCATGCATAGTTTAGTTATACTCATAAGGCATTTTAATGATTCTTCACTGATTTAATTATAATCAGCACTGGGCTTTTCAACATATTTGCTTTATGTGCTGTTTTATAATTGTCTGTACTGGACTTATACAGAATTGATTATTTTGGTGCATATTATTTCTTTTTGATTTTTTTTCTGTGTTTAATATGATCTGATCACACTTGAACTCCATTACTGTATTTCCTTGCAGGAGTCTCTTTGAAGAAAAATAGCATTTGCTTTATAAAGCATGCTTTCAAATAGCTCCACAGTGATTGTCAGTATTATGTGTAATTGTGGTAATGCAGCTATAAACCCACAGATAAAAGTGAAATTCTAGCATTTCTAAAGCAACGATGAGCATTCTGTTGAAATTACATGGTAAACATATTTAGGTTATTTGTCTTTTTCCCTTAGTACAGACTAAAGTTTGTAGCCATTTTAGAAACCCCTCTCACTGCAAAACATTCCCAAAATATTTTTATTTTGATGCAGTTGCATACACTACCCAAGGTGACACCAGAAGAATTACATGTTTCACTACTATTTCATAGCCATGGATTCACTAACCTGAACACCTAAATACACAAACCTCCAGCCTGAAGATGGCACCTGTATGCACAAACCTCCAATTTGAATACAACTCATTTATGTACATCTAATCATCATTTTTGTACTTCATATCCACTTTTATTTTAACACACTCTGCATCCACCAGTTTTCATTTGTTTCGTCATTTTGCAATCAGAGTTTGTTTCCGCCATCTCTCACACCTTTCTTTGAAACACTCTGAACATCACAAATTCTGTAGCTATAATAACTTCCAGGAGTAAAAGTTATGCATGATTTACCTCTAACTAGCCAGATTTGATCTCATGGTCTTTGCCATTGTAATTAAATTAATGGTCCAGTAAGAAGTAAATCCAAGCTTGATTTGATCCCGGTCATATATTATAGCTACTGTATCTTGCCAAAAGTCTCTTTTTTGTTTGTTTGGCTGGAATTTGATTCACATCAGTTCAGTACTGAGCATGCACAATTGTTTATCTTTCAGTTCTGGGGCATCACAGAATATGTTGTGAATGGTCTTGGCATATGTTTTAGACTTGTACTTATTTTGTTTACAAAAATGATTAAAGAAAAGAACATAATGTACATGTTATCTCAGCTGCTCTTTCAATGTCTCCAGTTATCCAATTTAGATTGTCCCTTTTATTACAAGACAGGTACTAGTTTCCCTCACTGCCTGGAACCCATTTCTGGTACTCAACAAACATTTCTTGTCAAACTAACATAGCCTTGCTTGTTGGAGCCTTCTACCTAGAAGCTCCACACTGCTTGCACTTACCATTGCTTGCATGCACTCCAAACAAATTGTTTTCTTAGTGCACCCATAGCTCAGCCTGAGGTCTAACCTGCTCCACTTGGGCTCACTCCGCTCCCCTACCCTACCACAATTCCCTTCCACCCCCTCTTTCATTACATTTATACTCTTCTAACCCATCCCCTTCCCATCAGCCTCTCTTCCTCCTTCACCTCAACTACCTCACTTCCTTCTAACTTTTACTTCCCACTTTCTGTAAACATAACAGTATGTTTAAAATGTCTCCTCTTTTTTGTCAAACATTGATCCTATTCCCCATTACCTTTCTCCTTATACTCTCTTACAAATCACAACCATAAAGCCTCAATCTCTGCCTCCCAAACAAACTCCATAACTTGCTTCATTTTCCCCCCATTCAATACTTATTCAGATATAAGCCCCAGCCTATACCATAGTAATCCTATCCTCTGTGCTAAAACTCACTTCCTCCACACAAACTCTCTCCTGCAATATTCTACAAACACCCATTACTACTTCATGCAATACATATTCTCTCAAATTTCTTACATCAGTCTTTGCCAGTGACATCCACCCCAACCCGGAGGCCTCTACCACTTACTACGCTACTAGCCTCAGCTTCTCCAAAAACACTAAATTACTTCACTTATCTACTATAAATTTCAAAAGTATCTGTAATAAAATCTGTGAGCTGCATGCCTGGCTCTCTCAAAATAAAACTGACATCCTAGCTGCCATAGAAACCTGGTTAAAACCATATATTCAGGACTCTGAGCTTCTCCCTCCAAATTTTAGTATAATTAGGCCAGATAGGTGATACAAAAAGGTGGTAGTGTAGCAATTATTTACCCAATACCCTCAACCTATTTCACTTCAAAGACCACATCCCTCAATTCCATAATGCTGAGATCCTTATAACCTTTCTAGATATCAACTGCTCCAAAAATTCTGTATAATTGTCCCTCCTGGAAATAACATCCCTATTCTAGAACATATTCTTTCTTCGATCTCTTATACTATAAAAACTGAAACAATAATCCTTGGCAACATGAATATTGATTGGACCTCTATCTCCTCCAAACAGTCATCCACCAGCATAAACCTGTTTCACTTCATCTAACTTATTATAACCACTACTAGGTACAATAATAGAACCAATGGCAGATCCATCTTAGACTGGATTCTAGTCTCAGCTCCCTCCAAGTTCATAACTTCTGGCAGCATGCCCAACTCTCTTAGTGACTACCTTCCTGCCTTTACAATTTGAGCCTGCACATCATACCTAAAAACCATAACATCAAAGTAGTTGAAAATCATTCTAAATTTAACCCCACTACATTTAATAACATCCTGTCAAATATTAATTGGAGTATTCTCAAGTTTGTTCCACTAGATGATGCTCTGCTCTAGTTTAATAACTATTTTCTAACAATATTAGATAGCCTAGCCCCAGTAGAACTAAAAGAACCAAAACTAAACATTTCCCCTGGTTATCAAAAGCTACCAAAGAAATCATAAATAATAGGACAATCTTGGAAACTCTGGCTCAAATCTAACAACAATTCTGACATTATTCATCAAAAAAGCTCCTTGACCAAGTTAAAAAAACTTATCTCTAAAGATAAACAGCATTTCTTCTTGAACCAGCAAATAAATAGAACAAATAACCCCAAAATGGAATGGTCTTCTGTCAATAAACTCTTGAACCCTTGCACCAAACCCAACCCCCACCCACACCCTGACAAGCCCCCAGAACAAATAGCAAGTATCTTCAACTCCTACTTTATTGACATTATTGCCAATATTACTGCAACTTTCTCCCTTCCTCTTCCTAATAATTCTATTTCTACAGCTCCCCCTCCTCAACATACTCCTTAGAAATCTACCTACACTACAAATAACTGACATTTTTCCTCTCCTGATATTTACTCTCCCACTCTAAACAACATACAACAGACTTCCCAACTACAAAAGAATCTCTCTCCTATCCCTACCTCTTACATCAAAAAACATCTTCTGAAATTAAAGCTGTGCTCTAACTCTGCTGATAGAATTCCTGCCATGTTTTTAAAACTTGCTGCTGACTCAGTGGCCTATCCCATTAGCGTACTGACACACAGAACTATCCATGAATCTCACGTCCTTTACCTTTGGCAAAAATCTATCATCCTACCATTTCACAAAGGTGGCCCTCTATAGATATTTTGAACTTTTGACCCATTGCTATACTTTCCCCATCTCTACAATTCTAGAAAAATGTGTGAAAAACAACTTTTAGACAATCTACTAAAATATAATATTCTCTCCCCTACACACCATGGGTTCCATCCAGAAAATAGCACATCTACTGCACTAATCTCCTTCTTATACACAGTAAATAAGGCCTGTGATTCAGGAAACATAGTTTATGCCCTTTACTTGGACTTATCAAAAGCATTAGACACCATCTCTCACCCTCCTCTCCCAGCTTTCCAGTATAGGTCTATCTCCCTAATATCTTAACTGGTTCAAGAGCTCTTTCTTCAACATAGAGCATGCTTTCTAATGGCAGAACTCCATTTCCACTTACATTCACAACCCTACTGGAGCTCCCCAAGGCTCAATTTTAGGTCCTCTTTTGTTTAACATTTTTATTAATAACCTCCTCAAAGTTATAAAGCAGGGATCCCTAGTCCAGTATGCGGATGAATCTACCATAGTCTGCACTGCTCTTAACTCAGATATACTAAAGCAATTCACCCAAGCAACATTTTTCGCTGTGGAAACATAGCTTCTCAAAAATCACCCTTCTTTAAATCCCAAAAAGACCAAACTAATGATTTTTACTCCCAAGAAAAATACACCTATTAATAAAGACAACTCAAAATCTTCCCTCTTAACTCTACTAAGATTGAATTAGTAACCCATCCTAAACCACTAGGGGTAATAATTGATGAAAACCTCAAATTCAATCTTCACATTCAAAATAATATAAACAAGACTCACAATAAACTCGGGTTACTCTATAGACAAAACAAGTTCCTCTTCTGTACTTCTAAACAAACTTTAGCACTATCTTACCTTTTACCATCACTAACTTACGGTGCTCCCTTACTAACCAACCTGCAGTCTTCACTGATAACAAAACTAGAGACATGCGATAAAAAGATTGCTGAATTTGTCATAAATACTCACCACTCTACAATCCACTGTATTGCTTTAAAACAATTATAATGGGTGGAACTCCCCCAATATCTACTCCTCCTCCTGCTCACTAGCACACATAAACTGATTTACAAGCCTCATGACTACCCTGTACTCAGCTCACTTCTCACCTATACAACCCAGTCAGAACTCTAAGATCTGAACATCAATATATTCGACAAAGTCAAAAACCCAAGCTACCTGCAGGCCAGTTATTGTACTCCTGGAGTACTGCCAAGATATGGAATAACCTACCTCCTTCTATCTGCTTACAACAATGCCATTCCATCTTTAAAAATGCACTACACAATCATCTTCTCTCCAAGTGGTTATGTAACTGTTGTATTGTGCACACTGACATCACTTAACTCTACCTATAGAACCCTGTAACTGATCAATTCAGCCTCTATTTTTTCTCTCTATACTTCCTAGCCTTTTATTTTGTACTCCTTATCTTGCTTCTTCTTACCATCGTTCCACCTCTCCCATTTCTTCTCTTCCCACTTCCTTACTTCCCACTCTCCTCTCTCTAATTACTGTCATTTTTTTCTTTTCCTCTTCTGTCTCTCTTTCTCTCTCTCTTCTTATTTTTCTATCTTTCCTTCATCCCCTTTTTTCATTTATAAAGTAATATCCTCTATGGCCTTCTCAAAATGTCATATTCATATGATTCTGTGAGGCTACTCAATTTAATGCCAAAGTCATATACTTTTCTTGACACTCATTTCACTCTATCCTGATTTTTTGCATTTTCGCTATGTTTTACAACCTATTATTATTGTCACTATATACTAGGACTTTGATTAACTTTTTTGTATTATTTATGTTTTATCAGGTCCGTGTCATATTATATAATTCCTATGAAAATGTTTTAAATTTTGTATATATTTTTGTTCTTTCTTGCAATTATATGTAATTCCTTATGTAATTAATTTTTTCCATTGGAGCTTTTCTACCCAGGCCTCCACTGAAAATGGGCTACCCTGGTCCAGTGGACTTTCCCGGTAAACAAATGCCAACAAATAAATTAATATTTTTAAATGAATTTCTTGTCTGATAAATGATTGTAGACATTGCATATTTGGTGTTTGTCAATTATGCATACCTGTCTACTGCTTAGTGCAAGAATTCCACACAAAACTAGAAATAATGGGGGGACCAAGGCCCAAAATCAAAGACAGATTTCACATATTGCTATTATAAACTTAGAAATTTGCTAGAATAACATATTTTGCATTAGCCTGCCTTTTCTGAAGGATATGAAGTCTGAAACTCAAATGTCTGTTATTATTTAGTGATGTCAGTCTTCCATGATTTGCCAGAAAATCACACATTTTATGAGAAACAGACAAAAAATATGAAGTAAAATCTGGACATTCTGTGAAATTCTGAACAGTTGAGAGATATGCAGGTATATATTATTTTAATGTTTTAATGGCTGTAGTTAACTTACTCCTGCCCTCATTTTAGCTGTTGTTCTTTTACTCAAGAACAGACACTGCATCAATGCAAAAAAAAGGATAAACTCAGTTAATAGGCTGTAATCTTGGGCTGTTGTGGTGGGAGATGGGGTGCAAAAGAAAACAGATTATAATATATGTCAAGATAATATATTTTTCTTACTTTTGCATAGGTAAATGTCTGGATTGGATTAAGACCATTGGTATAATCTAACAAGTTTTAAGCAGAAACAAGTAAGTATGAGAATACAGAATATAATGAAAAGTTTTCCTTTAGCAATAAATATTTCAGCTTGTCTATAGAGGACTGCAGCTGAGGACTATCTTTTTTTCCTTGTACATTTCCATGGAGACAAGCTGATAAGGCAATAAAAGCCAGAATACTGTTTTTTTTTTCAATGCTAAAAGTTAATGGTTGTTGAAAACATTCAAGTTGTTTTTCACATATGGGAGGGGAGTAAAGATAAAAAAGAACAGACACTAATTAGAGTAAGTCAAAGCATGGACAATAACATGCATCTTAGCAATGGATAACCTTAATTTAAGGTTAATTAAGGCCTTTGTTTTGTACCTAATAGGTGAGAATAATGACTTTGTATCATCATGGCAGCACTTTCCATACTATCTTGGAATGTCGATTGCCTCAGGTGTATAGACAAAATGGAAAGAACATTTCATTATATTATGAAATGCAGAAGCAAATGGCAATGCTATAGGAGACACATTTCAAAAGAACTGAGCATGTGAATTTGATAAAGAAAGGATTTCAGGATGGATATTCAGCAGAATATCAGGGAAGAAGGAAATGTGGACTGTTTATATTAATTGTTATAAAAGGAATGTAGTACTTCCTATAATACAGGAGCTATAATATACTACTACTAGAAGAGGAAAAAAGAAGATTTGTGGCAGTATTGGGTTAAGGGCAAGAGATGAGAATTTTGCTGGCATGTATTTATATTCCACCTAAAATTGCTATTATGTAGCTTACAAATAGGAGAACTAATCAGCTTTAAGCAGAGAATATTATTTACAGATATGGAGTGGAATTGGATTTGCAACAATGAGTATGAATCTGAGGTGCCTAGAAGGAAAATATAACAAAAGAGGGTAGATTTTTAAAGAAATTTATGAAAATATTTGGTGTGGAAAACATGAATTTGGGCTGAATTTACATATTATTTCCCACGGTACAATAACTGGGTTAGACTAGACAAATTATATTGTATAGGAACATTTGTACTTAATTGAGAACTTTGACATACATCCAATAACCTTTTCAGATCATGCACCAAAAATTACTAAGATAAACATACAGAGTAATGAAGTAAAGATGAGACACTGGCACATACTCACCTACCTGTTAAAAAGAGAGGAATTTAAGGAATGGGTAGTGGAAATTATTCAGGTGTTATTAGGGAAGATAGAAAGTACTCCAGAAGTTATAGCTAGTGAGTGGAATAAAATGAAAGTGGAGCTTAAAAACTGGGTAGAAATAAAAGAAAAAGAATCTAGGTTAAGAAGTATCTAGAATTGAAACAAAAACTGATGGCAGCCACGAATCACCAAACTTGCTACGAGCACTCACAAAAGTGAAATCAATGTGTGCAAAAAAACCAACTTTATTTAGCGCTTTCGTCAGAATATAACAAAGACTTCTTCAGCCTACTAGAATCAATAGCCACATAAATCTTAAATACTCTCATTCAAACAGTCATGTGATAAAATAGTCCAATAAAAACCCAACTGATACATTTTAAAAACACAAGGTGAATTCTCAAAGACATAAAACAAAAAATGATGTGTCTTAAAACTACTGCATATTAAATAATAGCAAAGAAAGCTGAAATCAACATTCATTGTGCCTTGAAAAAATTAAATGTTTCACATTATGATAATAATGTTTATTTTTTGACTGTTGATGTAGTTAATTTATATGGTTCCATTCCACACAATATTGGTATTGAGTGGTTTGAAGAATTCTTGCATGGTAGCTCTTTCTTCACTAACAACCAGGTACTTGTTCTTGTTTCTTTGATAGACATCATGTTAAAAAATAATTTCATTTTTTTTGAAGGTCAGTATTTTCATCAAAAAATGGGTGTGGCAATGGGGGCAATATATGCGCCCCCATTTTTGCAAAAATTGTCATGTTAATGTGGGAGTGCAAATATTTATTTAATTCTTTATTTGCTGATAAATGGATTCTTTATTTGCGTTACATAGATGATTTGTTTTTTTTTTATGGACATGTGATGAAATAGGAATTCATGACTTTATGGACTACATTAACAACACTACAGAGTGTTTGAAATTTACTTACACATATTGTAGGGACAGTATTAATTATTTAGATGTCACTATCAGAAAGGAGAACAACTGTGTTGTAAGTAATTTATTTAGAAAGCCAACTTATAGTAATAGCTTATTGCATTACAACAGCAGTCATCCTTTGCATGTAAAAAATAATTTGGTAAAAGGGCAATTTATCAGATTAGCCCGCATGGTTATGAAAGACAAAGATTTTTTGGATCAATGTCATGTACTTTTGGATATGTTTTCATCTTGAGACTATCCCTTAGAACTTTTGGATAATTTCTTTAATGAAATAAGTATTAAAAGGGAACAAGGTTTGATTGTACCAATTTTGAATTATGGTAACACTATTATTTCGGTAAATAGTAACCCTGAACAAACAATATCAACAGGTAACAAAGATTACATTTGTTCTTTTGTTACTAGGTTTAGTGTAGACCATCAATTTTTATCTTACATCTTAAATAAGAACTGGCATATTTTCCAGGGTTTCGATGGAATTATGGAAAAATTAGGATCCAAACCTAGTATTGTTTTTAGAAAAGGGTATACATTTAAACAACTGTTAGAAAAGAAAGGACAAAGTACCAAGAAAGAAAAGGTCATAGGAATGAAAAAATTTGGATTTTGTTCTCAATGTTCACTTATTAAACTAGTAAATAAGATCAAAATAAATAATAATTACATCAAAATAGGAGAAAAATTCACTTGTGACACTGTGGGTGTTGTTTATGCAGCTTTGTGTGAGTCTTGTTCTGGTTTTTATATTGGCAAGACCAAGAGAAAACTTAAAGAATGGATGTACGAGCATGCTAGAGACATCAAAAATAAAAACCAAAACAGTGCATTATATAGGCATATTGAGAATAATTCTTCACATTGTTTTAAATTTGTTGTTATTGAAAAAGTCCCACAGGACCCTAGAGGAGGACCTTGGGAAGACTTGTTAGATTTCAAAGAGTTATGTTGGCAGATTAGGTTGAATGCCTTATGTGTACCTGGCTTAAATGATGGTATCTCTTTAGCCAGTTTTTTTAAAACTGCACTCATATAGAGTGTAGTTACTATTATCATTTTAGTTAATTAAGGCACAATGAATGTTGATTTCAGCTTTCTTTGCTGTTATTTAATATGCAGTAGTTTTAAGACACATCATTTCTTGTTTTATGTCTTTAAGAGAATTCACCTTGTGTTTTTAAAATGTATCAGTTGGGTTTTTATTGGACTATTTTATCACATGACTGTTTGAATGAGAGTATTTAAGATTTATGTGGTTATTGATTCTAGTATTCTGAAGAAGTCTTTGTTATATTCTGACGAAAGCGCTACATAAAGTTGTGCTTTTGCACACTTTGATTTCACTTTTTTGAGTGCTCATAGCAAGTTTGGTGATTCGTGGCTGCCATCAGTTTTTGTTTCAAGTCTTCATTTAAGTAACTAGAATTATTTAGAGAGGTTGACAAAGCATAATGGGAGCCTCACAGAAGAAGAGGCACAACTGCAGAGTGTTAAAGAGAAAATAAGGGAGTACTTGGATAATATGTATGAGTTTAGAAAGATTGCTGTTAAAGCAATTGTTTCTGATGATAATTCCAGAGCACAAAAACTTTTGGCACAATGAAAAATAACCAGAGATCCTGTAGAGGTATTGGTATTAAAGCCATTACAAACATTTTACGAAAAATTGTATAAAGCAGAGAAGTGAGAAAATCAAGGAAAAAACACAAATGGAAATATTTATGGAAGACTTAAATATGCCAAGATTTGAGGTAGATGAGGCTCAGGTACTAACAACTAAGATACAAGGAGATGAGATGCAAATGGAGATGTATAACCAATCTAACAAGGAGATGAGATACAAATGGGGATGTATAACCAATCTACAAAAAGTCCCCAGGAATAGTTGATATTCCAGTGGAGGTTTGGAAGCTAGGAGGGAAGAAGGTGATAAAGGATCTGAAAGATTTTAACAGTATTTTAAAAGGAGGGGAAGCACCAATATCCTGGAAAAAAAGCTGTTGTGGCTGTAATACCAAAAGACAATAAAGACCCATCAGATCCAGCTTCATGTAAGCCCATTTCAAATTTGAACCAAAATTATAAAGTGTTTATAGTATATAATGGCTAGAAGAATAGAAAATGTGTTTCCAAAATTGATAAATATGGATCAGTGTGGTTTTGTGGATGGGAGGCAAACATTTGGCAACATTAATAGAACAATAATGATTCAGATAGGAAGCAGAATGTAAGAAAATACCACTGTTGTTGGTGAGTCTTGTTGCAGAGAAAGCATTTGATAGAATAACCTGGTATTTTATGATAAGGTATTTTATGATAAGGGCAATGGAAGCGTTTGCATTTCCTGATACAATAATAAGGTTAATTAGGAGGATATATGAGAGATCAGAGCAAAAATCAAAGTGGGAGAGTGCCTTTCTGATAAGTTGTGTCTGAGCAGGCAACCAGGAAGGGGTGTCCTTTTTCCCCTTTGTTATTTGCATTATATTTATATATATTTCATTGTAATTCCAATACAGACTGCATTTCTGTGAACTGCTGGAAAGCTGATTGATTTGCTGTGACCTGAAAGTTGGAATCTATTCCAAACTGATAAGTACACTTTTTGCAACTTAATTTGCACTGTGCTGTATTTATACACTTGCCTATTATTTATAGTGGTGCTGTATTGTTTCTATCTCTTGTTGTCTCCACTGTGTTTCTCCCATCCTCCCTGTTCTTGTTTTGGTGTTAATCTTGGTGGCTTTGAAACTGCCCGCCCCTCTTGTAAGTTTGTATTTGGATACTCCTTCTGGGCCTATCTCATTTGCTCACTCACTCTGAGTGCAGTGAGATCATCCGCGGGATTCATGAAGCTCGGCGTAAGGCTTGCGCCATCCATGCAGCGTATATATGGAGTAGTCGCGCCATATGCATATTAATGAAGGCGCGCAGCCACCACAGCCACGTGCATAGGAAACGTGCACAAGTGCATGGGGCGTAATGAAATTGCGCATGGAGGAGTGTCAATGTCGGCTGTGGATGAGCAACCTAAACTGCTGAATATTATATTCCGCCTGCAATAGTAATTGCACCTATCAGTGTCCGTGGATACTGAAACATATGCAAAGCATGCAAGATAGTCCCTGCGAACAGAAAATGAAGAATCAAACACAAATGCACGGTAGGGAATAACAGGTCCCTACCCTTGAACAAATGACATGAAAACTGTGTGCCCGTAGTCCAACGTAGTGTTGATAGCTACACCATGTGGAAGTGAAATGTATCATATGTTAGCGCGCCGCCAGTAGGTACGTCCAGCCCAATGGAGAGGGTCACCAGCTGACCCATAATGTGAGGGAGGGAACATAGCTGTGCAGATGTGTCCATAACAAAATACACGAGGTGAAATGTAGATATATGCAGTGACCGTATGTCTGAATCATATCCCGCAAGGCATGTAATAGTCACATACAAAAGGTATGTCTGTATTTCACATACTAAATGTGATAGGAAAGAGCATATGCATGTAAACGAAACAGAAGGAGCATATAAACAGCTATAACAATACAGACACATGTAGGCTGAAAGGAACAGTATGATCCGTACCGTCAACTAAGATTACCACCTGTCCCACTTTGCGAGCGACAGTCCCTCTGTGGGCAGATGTGTCCTGACACAAACATGTAAAAATGGCAAATGTCCAGAAAATATAGGACATAATTATTCCGTAGACGTCATGTAATAGTTGCATTAAACATATTTCACTGAACGTATATTACATAAATGTCATGAGAAACAGAATAAGACACCGAAATGCTACAAGAATAAGCTTAGATATAGGCAAGAATTGTAAGTTCCATCTGCCGAACTGACCGTGGGTATGTGTCGGCCTGTAAAATATGCTGTGTTCACCGCAAATGTCACACTGTGGCCAACTGAAAAGGTGGAAACACAACGATCGACTGTGGGGAGGCATTGTTCACAACAGTCGGACATGTGTAAGGAATAGTTTGAACATAGGAAAAGTGCCATCCTACCAATGAGTACAGCAGGCTGGCAAAATCCGGAAGTCAGCTGTATAATCCAAATGTGTATATGACACAGTCGAACGGGTATTACCCGGATATACCAACCAAGTAATGAAAGTGAAGTATGGGCGTGTACCTATGTGCGTGAGGTATAGCATGTGGAAAGCAAACATGGCAGGGTAGTCCACACAACAATAAAGGTGCCCGACACATGTAGGGTAGTCAATGTGTAACTCTAGCTGTGTCATGGGCCAACAACCAAAGTAGTGCTCTATGGGGTGTGATGAATTCGCGTGTGAGGGGTGGGTGGTTAATGGTAAAATCCTCAAAGGCGATACTGTGTCATATGCAGAAAAGGTGAACCGGAGGTGTACGAGGGGGCAGCGGGTGAAGTGGAAAGAAACACAACCACATGTAGAAACAGTTGCAAGACAAGCAGACAGGCCATAGTGTAGAACACAATCCCACAAACATAAATATGGAAATGTGCGAGACAAATGTATAGATACGTCACTGTCACATACCCACAGATGGGTCCTGATGGAACTGGCCATAACAAATGCAACACACCTGGATGCATAATGGCCTACCCAGCATACCCTCCACAACACACAACCTGCCTCCATACCAGAACGTCCACCAAAGCCAGCCGTACTTGGTCCACTGGTTTGTTGCAGACACAGCTACACACAGTGACCCCTACGCATATGTAGTAGGTATTGTCACCCTAGGCAGTGTCAGGATTGCAAACCATGTATCCCCTGCATGTAAAACCCCCTGCACGTTTTTGTAAAGCCACAAAAATCTTCGTTATCTGCCTTGTTTTGGTCATGTCCAATTTTTGGGATATCCCTCATGGGATAACCAACCTGTGTAAATAGTAGAATGGGTATGATGACATGATGTCCAATCCTGTAGATATCTGGACACAAGTCAGAACGTGCAGTGGAGGTCCATGACACTGTCCAGCCCTAAGTGGGCATGCATAACCTACTACCCAGGATAAAACACCTTCCCGTGATGCATGTGTCCAGACACGAATAGGAGGGAGAATATAATGCACACATTTGCATAGTGGCAAACGGCATGAGGGTGAGGAAAACAGGTCAACCCTGATCAAGTGTGAGGGACACTGACTGTGTGCAGGCGTGACCAACCATACCTGTCAACCTGCGTGAGCAAGATATCTGGACAGAGCCGTGAATACAAGTGAGACAAAGGTCCAAAACCAGGGACATTCTGTAAAGATAGCTCTTAGAAACACAGAATATGATAGAATAACAGTTTGCACATTGGCATTAATGTCCGGAGCATGAAGTCTGAAACCCAACTGTCTGTCAGCACGTTCCGACTGCAGTCTTTAATGCTGAGCTACTGCTGTGCCAGAACACAACAGCATATTACAGAGGTCCGTGCCATACCACTCAACTGTCCTGATATTCGCAGAATGACTAGGGTTACCACCTGTCCCACTTTGCGAGTAACAGTCCCTCTGTAGGCAGTTGTGTCCTGTGAAAAATATCAAGACATAGCAAATGTCCTGAGAATTTAGGACAAAGTTATTTCCTAAGTTTCTTTAATAGTTGCATAAAACAGTTATTTTATATATGAAACTTGTATATGTTATGTGAAGTAGCATAAACAAGTCAAATGTTACTAAGCTATTATTTGTGCAAAAAAGGTTAAGTCCTGTACCATGCATGGCTGTTGGTATGTTTTGTCCTGGAAAATCTGACATTTCTACAGAACATGTCCCACTTTGGGCATTTGAAAAGGTGGCAACCCTAAGAATGACCAGAGGTTTGCCACATATTGTTGTTGTGTGCCTCTGACAATCTGCACCAGTGTGGTAAATAGCTGAGGATTGACGTCACTAAATAATGAGAAATATCCTGAGTTTAAGACTCCACATCCTTCAGAAAAGTCATGCTAATGCAAAACCTAGTATTCTATCAATGTTCTAAGCTTGTAAGAGCAATTGTTAAAATGTGTCCCTAATTGTCCCCCCATCGTGTAGGTTTTGCACAGTTCTGGCGCTCTAAGAGGTTGAGAGGTATGGTCCATACATATTTACAGTAACAACCCTTCACATTTGTGTAATGTACAACTGCATACCTGTAGTCACTTCATGTCCAAAATAATAATCCTCGTGTAACTGTATACAGGTAATAGTCAAATGTGAATGGGAACACCCCTCACCGTGGAGTATGGACTGTAACAACCCCACCCATAATATGTATTGCCAACAGAATAAGCTGCTGACAGGTGCCCAAACACCTGTGTCTATAAACACAGGTAAAACTTCATAATAGTGAGAAACTCCCTGTCCATATGCTTCATCTGACATTTAAACTTGGCCAGGGAAGTTCCATTCACCAGGTGGACAAGCCTAAACCCAGATCACTACATGAACACCCTGACAATCAAAGACCTCTATGTGCCTGGACTATGTGCCTTGGTGTTCTGCATATCCTTGGAGTGATTAACAATGCAGCTGTGGTCCACAAAAGTAGGCAATAGGGAATGTGTAATATGTAGTACCGCATTTTTCCCAGCAGGAGAATGGATGCCTGTGTTGTAGGTGAAACAGTGAGGTGTATGTTGATGTAGCTAAGTACTATGGGTATGCATATCAATGAGGGAGAACACCAATAGAATAGTGGTTCCGGCTTCTGGCCAACGTGAATGCAGTCCTGGTTGACCTACGACCACTGCACATATAACTTGAAAGTGTAATGAATGCGTTCATGCTGTACACACATTTAAATATGTAAAGGTGAACGTGTGTTTCGCAGCAGTCCGTAAACCGGAATACAGATATGCAACTGTTATGGTCAGAATTATGAAAGTTCATATAAGCACAGATATCTATGAAACATATGTAACCCACAATAAGGATATGCAAGTGCGCCTGCGCGTGTGTAATCCGCTCACAGCATAGCAAATGAATGCTGTTTTCCCCACGTTCTATGTACATGGCTCATACCTGTTAACTGCGTAAAGTACAAAACCAGACAAAGCCATGAAAACAACTGGTACAAATAGGGACAATCCCCAGATATTGCCCTAACAAACATAGAAAGTGGATAGAATAACAGGTGTGTCACTAGCATGGATTCTCTGAAGGGTATGAAGTCGTAACCTGAAATGTTTGTCATTATTTACCAATGTCAGTCTTTAATGATATGCCACTAAATTGCCAGATAAACACAAGATTATGAAAAACAGACCAAAGATAAGAGGCAAGCAGCTGTACATGCAGCAAAATCTGTACAGTTGAAAGGTATGATATGGACATATATATATATATATATATATATATATATATGTATATATAGATACATACACATATATCCACAGACATAAACCAAAGCAAATTATGAAATGCGGAATGTACAGACATATGTATATATGTACATATATATATCTATACACGCACGATACATGAATAGATATATACACAACAAACATATGTTCCTGTACATATAACACATGTACATAAATAGGTCACGGTATAGCTATTATGGATAGACAGACAGACATGCATGAAAGGAGAATACACTGCTGCTTTCCAAACCATTGCCCGGAAAGTACCAGTGTGACAGGGCCTGCAAGTTCTACACGTTAAACATGAATATAGGTGTCCTTTGCAGGACCCCAAAAATTGATCCTGTACAAAGGGCGAACCATCATTGATGCAAAAGACGTCACAACTGCAATTATGATATAGCTGCACATGCAACAGTAGCAGGTGCAAGGGTAATAATAGATGGGTCGATAGAATGTATGATGTATGACCTGATATCCGCAGAGTGGGGAGTGCTCAGAAGTGTCCTCACACTTTATCACTCACATTAAACATGTCTAATGGGTACTGTGGAGGGGTGTCAGGTATGGGAATCATGGGTATGCAGAAATGGGCCTAGGTGTTGGTTGGCACAGATCTATTAGGTGCGCCCCATGGGAGTGATCAATATACCTATGTGGGTATAGCACATGCCTATATTCTCCAAAAAGGTGCAACCCATCTACTGGATATTGTGTAAACCATTGGGGGAAGACGTAGGGACCTATATCAGTGTCATGTAGGTGATTATCATGGATGGACATGCGTACGACCAAGATGGTAACCATACCTGCCAAAATGACAGAATAAGACAGCTGGACTAAGGCATAGTACATGAAATACAAATAGGGACTATATTAAATATACCCCAGACAAAGTCAGAACGTTGATAGAATAATGGCATAGTCAGGAATACGAATGTTATGAGAGTTAGTAATCATGAAATAGAAATGTCAGTCATTATTACCTAACTGCACAGTCCGTCATGCCTTGCCAGCAATCTACCAGAAAGGCACATTATTATGACAAATGTAACAGAATCATAGGTCAAACCTCGGGGCATTTACCCATAATGTGTATAGGTGAGAGGTATGAAGGTAACCCATCCTAAATAAATGTACAGAACTAGTGATACTAGGTGGACAGGTGAGAAGAAAGACGTCAGGACAAATGACAAAACATGTACAAGTCAAAAGCATGACTTTCCACAAATCTGAATGACAACGTATGCCCTGTGAAAGTCAATGTGGAAGGTTAATAGACTCAAAAGACATGTGTCCCTCAGGGTGTCATGCAGTGTCACCGATACAGTGTCCAGTCCCCCATACTCGTACGTGAGCTCTGCCACTGACGGAAAGCGCAAATACCGGCGTACACATAAGGTACATGATAGAATAATTAGTGTGGATAAGCACCTGTTGGCCTGTGTGAGGAATATAACCCTCTGGGTGGGTGTGTCCTGCAATAGGAATGTAATGGCATCTGGCCTGTGATGGCGCCATATATTGTGTGTATTGGTGTAAGAAAATTGATATCCTGTATCAGAAACATACCTCGCAACTGTACAGAGTCTCGCAGAATGTGCAGATGTATGCCTCATATGTTTGGTGTGTTCCTCTTACAATCTGTACCTGTCTGCCAAATACCTGAGAACTGATGTCATTAAATAATGACAAACATTTGAGTTTAAGACCCCAAATCCCTCAGAAAAGTCATACTAATGCAAAACCTATTATACTGTCAACTATCTACGTTTGTAAGAGCACTATTTAAAATCTTCCCCTATTTGTCCCCCCATCATGTTAGGCTTTGTACAGATGTTTTGCTCTAGGAGGTTGAGAGGTATGATCAGAAACAGATACATGTCTGAGGAAACAGCATTATCGACCGCAAGATAACTCAGAAGGTAGAAAAAGCGCTGCAGTAGGAAGTTCAGTATTGGCCGCAGGTATGTGCTGACATGTCAAATGACACAGCAGTCTACATGAAGTACCTATAGGGTGTCACCTTTACCAATGATGACAGTGGGACATACCCACAGCCATGCATACACCACAAATAGACATAGCACACAGCAAAGCCTAGGCCATGATACACAAAGCCTCCGGCGTGTATGGATTGAGTGAAAGTACAGCAAGGAAAGATGACTGCCAGGCTATTCAGAAAACACCCGTAGGGGCATGCAAGACTGCCCGCAACACGAACATTGCATGGACAATGTTGGGATTTGCAACATACCCCATTTGTATGTGAAAGTTATGCAAATGATGTAATTACGCGATACATGAAACAGTAAGCTGTCCGTTCAAGAGCAGAGTTATGTGCAGAAATGTACCCGGATGTTAGTCGACTAACGTTCTGCACGTTGCTAAACGGATCAATGACAGCTGCATATACAGTATGAATACAGTCGAAGAAGCATGCCAATGTCCAAGTCCAAGGCCAGTGGCAGCTTTGTCCATTGGATATCAATAAAACAGTAGTTGTCCTCCCCCGATCTCCAGTGTGGAAGCATAGCGCAGCACCACGTGAACATGCTGCGCTTCAAAACAAGTCATATATGTATAATATACATACAAAATGTAGGTTTAGTTAGATTTTAGTACGTCATGCAGATGAATGGCAAGCTGGAGACAACATGGCTACTGCATACTGGTTCTTATGTGTGGAAGCACTCTGTCAGAGATGTAACGAAGCATTTGTAGGCAATGTGATGCAAGTGAGGGTGAGGACAGTGAATCACAACATGTCATGCCATATGTGCTAAGCCTCTACAGTGTACTGTAGGTTAAGGGGGCTATTAGAGTAGAAGATAGGTGACAACATGAGTGTGTATGTATAACACACTGTAACCTCACTGGAGCAGTGTCACATGTTTGCTGTCAGTACTCAGTGGAAGAGGCGTGTTATGAGCTATCCTAGGGAATGTCAGGAGACTGACGGTGTATGCCATGGATACCACCGATGTGACCTGTAAACCCGTGCGCACCAGTAAGCCCGAGTAAGCATGTGTGCGCGCATGTTAGCACCTGTGCGCGTGTGGAGTGTGGAAGAACGAGTAAGCTAGTGTACGAATAGTGAAGCCCGTGTAATGTCGTGTATGTGTTTGTAAGCATGTATACATGTGTACTACACACATCACACACGTACTGCACACTCAGAAACACATGCTGCCAATACTACACACATCAGTGAAATGGCACATGGATGGAGAATACATCAGCAGAATTAATAGTGCTGTAAACTATGCTACAGTGATGGTCATAGCTGCAATGCATCATGCCTGCTGATATACACCTGGAAGTAACACACTGCATGTTAACAGTATGCTAACATCAATACAGTGGAATAAAGCCACCGTGTGCATCAGCACCAGGTTAGTCTAAGTCTGCATCAATGTTACACATCACAGGTGGTGGCACAGGTGACATCATATGCACAGGATGTGGTGTTACATTACCAGAGCTGTCATTGAGCCATTCAATGTACACGTAGGTGTGTGTGTGTGTGAGGGACAACGGTTATTGCATGGCCCAATGGTGATGCAATGGGTTTGTGTATGTGATAGCCGTAGCTGTTTGTGGTAAAGTGTGTGTGTCTGCATATACACAGGTACAGCATGTGTCAGCTATATACAGGAGGTTGTGGGACAGTCACAGACCATACCTGCCAGGCTGTAGGGATCCCCATTACTGGCCATGGACACCCCTCCATGCATCCAACACAACCCAGTCCTGCACCTGTCAATGTATATACATACAGTCCTGGGATCTGAACCACAACCTGTAGATAAACGTGAGTCTATAATGTTAACCTGAGGTACATAGAATTGTCAGTTACTACATACGGATATGAGCCATACTCACACTCCAATGTAATAACCACTGTTGACTGTTGCCGAGATGTGCATATGACCATTCAAAGGTGCTGTACTAACATTGTTTCTAATGCCTGTGTAATACCCAGCAACACAATAACCGGTCACTACACAAGTATAAACCACGATCACTACAGCACACAGTATGTGCACTATCACAGAGCCATAGCAGATGTACATACATCCAAGGTGCTCACGTACAGATAATGCAGCACATTCAAGAGTGATAATCCCAACATACATATCTATATATATATATATATATATATATATATATATATATATATATATATATATATATATATATATATGTAGATAGATACATACACACAACACACGTGGCAGGGTTGGGAGCAGAACACAAACGTAACCACTGTACCACACGACAGCATTATGCAGTTACAGAACGTGCTACCATGATTAGTTGATCACAGGATTCACACAGGCATACATCTAGCCTGCAGACAGCAGCATCAAAGGCAAAGACGCCGCACGGATGTTATGGAGAGTGTATACTGTAAAAGCAATGTACTGTTGTCATGCAGCTGGAAAGACACTCACACACACAAACACTTGGCAGGACTGGGAGTCGAACATACACCTAACTAGCCTATCACACTACAGCATGACACATTTACAGAATGCACTACCGAGATTACTAAACCCAGCATTCCCAGAGGCAAACATCTAGGTGCATGTCATCATCCACAAAGGCAAAGACGTCGGTAGGAAATTTCTGTGGTGTGAGGCATCTAAAAGCAAGACTGAGTCCCCAGGCAGATGGGAGCATGCGCGCAAACACACACACACACTTGGCAGGGCTGGGAGTCGAACATACACCTAACTACCCTATCACACTACAGCATGACACATTTACAGAATGCGCTACCGAGATTACTAAACACAGCAGTCCCAGAGGCAGACATCTAGGTGCGTGTCATCATCCGCAAAGGCAAAGATGTCGGTAGGAAATTTCTGTGGTGTGAGGCATCTAACAGTAAGACTGAGGCCCCAGGCAGACGGGAGCATGTGCGCGCACACACACACACACACACACACACACACACACACACACACACACACACACACTTGGTAGGGCTGGGGGTCGAACATACACCTAACTACCCTATCACACTACAGCATGACGCATTTACAGAACGCGCTACCAAGATTACTAAACACAGCAGTCCCAGAGGCATACTTCTAGGCACGTGTCATCATCCGCACTGACAAGGACGCCGACAGGGATTGTATAGAGAGTGATTAGTCTGAAAGCATACAGACATATTATTGTCCCACGGTAGACGTAGACAAACACACGGCAGTGGTGTGATCGGGGCAACATAGGATTTACAGAGCACCACAACAACATGACATAGACACGGGACGTGCCACAGACAGTACACCCTTCAAGATAGTCGACCAGTGTGTACTTGGTAGGCATCCATCGTGACGTTGAAAATGGACATCTGTTGCCTGGATGACCACTATGGCTATACAGGATGTCAACGACCATGCCCATGCACAGAGGGACATCACCAACACAAGGTGTCACTGGGCATGGCCACACGCTTAGTAATACACGTCCGTTTGGACTGTACTGCGTGTCGATCTACACAACGGCATACTGGGCATGCTCACACAGTTGCAAAGGGCCGTCTTGCATGCAGACAGAGTCTCAACATGCAAGGGCTCAGTTTGGACTGTCATGTGTGTCCATCTACACAACAGCGTACTGGGCATGCTCACACACTTAACAGTTGCAAAGGGACATCTTGCATGCAGATGGAGTCTAAACATGGAAGGGCACAGTAAGGTATGACTGTCCCCACGCACAGAGTGGTCACACACATGCAGTGACCAGTACACACTCGGCTGCCATCACAGCTGTCACAGGTGCAGATCACAGACGGACACACTGCAGTCTACACTGTAGCCTTCGAGACATCACCATGTTGTTGCTGCAGCAATACACAGCCATACATTACCACAACACCGTGTGACACATGACAGGTGGACTGTACAGAGGTCTGCAGCAACTGTGCAGAGTACACATGTACTGACAGGGTTCTAACAGGTGTTATGCATTGCAATTATACCACTATACATGACCAGGTCAGCTCAAGACATACCAGGGGCCCTGGGTCTTACACAGTTGTGACAGATGAGTGTTGCTGTACACCAATGAACACACATGTTTGGATATGTCAAACTTGTGATTGTAGTGGATGTGTGCATGGACCACACACACAACACATATGTACATAGCTAAGCCTTTGCTGTCCCCTGTGCAGAACAGTGGCCTAAGCAATCATACGCATGCAAATGGAAGGTGGGTCCATGTTTGTTGAATGCTCACAGTACAGGAGGTAGCAATGCTGATGGAGGACACATTCCCCCGTAGTAGTTGCCCATGACACCTGTGATATCATACCACAGTCCATGTGTTATGTATGTCAACACACATGTCCACCAATAGCAATGCATACAAACATGGCTACAGGAGACACATGTAGGACCAACGCACATGTACAATCTGTACTGTGCATGCAGCAACCGTGCATGTGCAGTGGCCGATGTCCATAACACAGCTGTGCCTAACTACAACATGCAGTCGCAATGCAGCCCCATCATTGACACCTGTATATGGTGACATACAGACAGTACGGTTGGTTGTACATCATGTATGGAGGGATGTGTGTACATAAAGTGGTGATCCACCTGTGTAGATGTATGTGTGCCAGGGATGGCTCACAGGTGTGTCACACGCCATCCTACCATGCCATGTGCAAACAGTACGCTATGTCACTGTTACTTGACGGTGATGACATAATGCATACACAGCGGTCAGGTGTTACCAACTGTATGTCACGTGACACCTGTATCACTGACATCCTCCCGTGTGCATATAGCCACACAATTGCCAGACATAGCATTGATACACATACTGCGGACATTACCACTGCATGTCTATCAAACGGCTCATCATATGGCATGTGTATCATTCCCAGCACTGCCATGTGTGTCCGCTTGTGTGACCACACATGACACATATGGTGGGGACTACGTCCCAGTTGTAACACATCCCTGTACACTGTTGTAGAGATCTGTACATACTGCAGTGTAGAAAGCATGATGTTGGCAGGTGTGGTGCATCACACACATATCGGCTATCCGTACACACATATCTGGTCACCACAGTGTGTGTGTCTATGTATGTATGGCTGTCTGGTGCTTGGTGTGAGGGTGTATGCTACCATACTGTGGAAACAGGATCACTAACCCCTCATGGTGATGCAGTCTACTACCCTGTTGATGCCATCAGTCCCAGCCATACTGGCTACCTGTGCATGTCCCTTCTCTGTGCCACATCATGTGGGTGCAAAGTACTGCGAGGGTGATGACCACATAGGTAAGGGTCCACACCTCAACACTATGGGGTGTGCATTATAGTGCTGTAGACCCCGTGAATGTGGCCATGTTCCTGTACTGTGACAGGGTATTACTGCTACACAGTGTGGCCTCATGCTATCAGGTGGCCTCTAACGTCATCACTGGCCAGACTTCTGTGTACAACCCCTGCACCATGTCAACATACCTGTAATGTTTCCCGGTATGTATGTCACATCTTTGTCCGCTGTAGCCTGTTCAACTGACCACATGCTTCAGGTGTAGTATATGTGCGGACATCTGTGTCATGTCCGACTTTCCAACAGTAAGGTTGAGGGTACGTTTAGCATGCTGATATTGCCATACATGCCTGTGAGTACTCCACAGTTACACATGGGGGACTGAAAACACTGCTACCTGTAGGCACATGCCAGTACACCATAGGAGGGAACCAGGGCATCATTACCAACATGCTGTTACTGTTGTAACCGAGACACATACTGTGAACATATCACAATGCATGCTGCACCTGGACTACATGGTATGACTGGTGCATGTCGACAGTACAACACTGATGTCACATACACATCTCTCAGTATTCACACACGTCCAATGCAGCATACACGTCCCTCAATATGCATACACAAGCAATGTTAGATACACCTCTCACATCTCAGTATTCACACATGACCAATACAACATACACATCCCTCAATATGCATACACAAGTAATGTTAGATACACCTCTCACTATTCTGTTCACCCTGTGCATCAGACCATATGAGCATATCCCTGCACCGATGGTGTGGATGACAGGGATGTGGCACAGGCTTCATCATATGCACAGGGTGATACTGTTTGCCAGGGGCATAGGCTGCACCAATGGATGACATCATGTGTGTGGGTAAGGGCCGGTGATTTGAATGGACATGTCTGTTCCGTATGCATGTGGGTGTTGTGGACCCCTACAGTTGTGTTTGCTGTGTGCGTGTATGTGTGCACACAGTTCTGTCATTTGTGAGGCCTACACAAGGGTATTCTGGACAGCTCCAGATTGTACAGACCAGGTTGTACAGCTCACTGTGACTGGACACGGCCACGTGTCCTGTGCCTGCCAGGGGTTGCACGGGCACTACCAGGCAGAGGTACAGAATGGGTACTGTCCAACGACACATGGCCACTGGAACCGTGTCCCCGCCGGGAACATCCAGGGCCACGCCCACGTGGCCTGCTGTGACCTGGTGTAGACAGAGCAGCACCAGCTGCACTGCTACTGCTACCGGCACTATGGGAGCGGCCATGTGAGGTGGCACGCTCACGCTGACCTGCACTAGGTGGTGTAGCTGGCCTACGTCCATGTGTCCTACACGTCACCCCTAGCAGATGTTCCAGCACAAACAGCTCACACTCGTGGATTGCCATGCCATGGTCGAGGATTCTGACCATGTCACCCAATCGCCTGTCCAGAACATCAGCAAGCTGCTGTTGAGCACCTGCCAATGCCTGGATGTTGTTGTTTAGGGTACTGATAGCAGCCCTCTGCAGCCTCTGCCCTGCTGTTCGGCATGTGCCTGTGCCACCATTACAGTCTGGAACATGCGTCTGGTGATCCCAGCTGCTGCGCTATGTCCTGCAGGTGCATGTCTGCCAGAGGTCCACCTACGAGCAGCACCAGCCACATGCCTGTGTGGCACATCTGCAGTCAGTATACTGCCACCATGGTGTGGGGACACACCTTCTGTAGCCACCACACATTCCTGTTCAATGCTAACAAATGCTGACTGTCCTTCCTCTATGGCCACTGTAGATGCGGTATGTGTTGGCAGCTGAACTGTGTGTGGGGAATAGGGGGACATAGCTGGGATGGCAACCGTTGGCACAGATTCCGTCCCTGTCATCCCTGCCTGTACCTTGTGCATATGTTCATCACTGCTAGCATCTGTGGGGACACTATCAGATGGACCGCAGGAGGGTAACGCACCTACATCACCTGTGAATGCAAAGAAAGACTCTAAATTACAATAGACACCCACACACTGACACACACACACTGACACACACACACACACTGACACACCATGCATGTGAGATGATAGATGGCATGCAGCATGCTTGTGATACAGCTGACAGCATGCAGCTCAGACATCAATAGTGTTTGTAAGCATACCCCCTGGAATGCACACTACAGCAGGCAGGTGTCATATTATCCATGCAATTCACACAATCGTGGTAGTATGCATGCATCCCTGTGATACACCATGTGGACCAGAACAGGATAACAGTACACATGGCTGACATGACCTTGACATGTAATCTGCTGACGTGTGCATTAACATGCATGCATGCATGCCTGACATAATGGTGTCCTGACACATGTACAGTGTCGTACTGGGTATCACATTGCGGTGTTGTCCATATGCCCTACAGATAGAATGCATGTTGAGCAAATGTGCACGGTAGGGGACTGTGAGCCGTCTACATTGCTGTACAGTGTGATGTACAGACACTGTGCCATTGCATGGCATCATGAGGCATCTATATTGCTAAACAGTGCATGTTATATACGCATTGCATATCCAGAACTGCATGCATACCCATGACATACCTGTGGATTGTGACCTACGATGCTGAGGTGTATACACACCCAACCATGCTGTGTCATGTGACAGGTCACTGGAGGACATACAGATGACACCCCTGCATGATGACTACAGAGTGTTGGCTGCCTGGCAACCATGTCCACATATAGCGGATGTGTCATGTCACCATTTCACACATGACATTGATGTACCACGCACACAAGGCGCACAGCTAACAGTGATGTCCTACGGTGGGAGGGGAAGAATACAGTTTCTGTGGCCTGGTGTCACTGTCAGTGGAATCTGTGAAGGTGACTACCATCATGCTATGACACAGACATCATGTTCAACACATCGTATGAGGTACATGTCACTGACACCTCCACTAGCTGTGCACAGGCATTTAGGATGTGCAGCGTACCACATCACCTGTACAATTGGTCTAGTACAGCTGTAATTGGACCATGTGTGGACAAAGTGGGACAGGATGTATCCACATCCCGTCTTCCGTGTGACTACGTGTCTCTGGCCATCCCCCATGGCCATATGTGCACATGTGTTGGTCATGTATGTGATGGCCGTCTATCACACATGTCTGTGTTGTCCCATATGACATACACCCATAGATGTTGGATATGCCACCATCCACAGGGCTATGCAGACATGTGTATGTGTGGTATGTGGGGTATGGGTTATGGGAAATTGTGACAATATTGCAACAAAAATGCTACGTGTCTCAGACATGTCGGATGGAACATCACAATGTGTGAAACCATTGCAGGGGCTTATAACACAATGGTGACACCTGTGGTCTGCCCATATCACTGCTCACTGTGCGGTACTGGTTTGTGTACCACACATTTTGTTCCACTGTATAGTACATATGCCTCCATTGTAGAACACCTCCACCATTGTATGCACAGCTGGACACACATGTAGCAATGACAAATATTGTAGTTTCATGTCTGTGTATCATTTCAGTTGTATATATTGCACATGGGTGGCCTGTGTGGATGATGGGTGATGCGACCTGTATATCCATGTATTAACTGGCCACATGGTGAATAGATCTATGCTTTGACATGCCAGATACCGATGACAGTCTCACCTGCAATGGACACTTGTCTCTGCGGCACGCCAGAGGTACCTGTATAGGGTGACAGAGCAGTATGAACATTATCCATAACTGTATGACAGCCACAGGGTGCACAGTGCAAGTTAACACATTTGCCTGTACAATAGCATATAGTCAGCACATGTGTGCATACCATACTTCTCAACCTCTTAGAACAATAAATGTGGACAAAGCCTACTGTGATGGGGACATATAGGGACAACTGTGACATATTGCTCTTACTAACTTAGAAATCTGCTAGACTAATAGGTTTGCATGCACATGGGTTTTACACGGAATGTGCAGTCATAAACACAAATGTATGTCATCATTTAATGACTCCATTCCTCAGCTATTTGCCAGAAAGGGACAGATATTAAGGGGAACACACCGACAATATGAGGCAGACATCTGGACATCCTGCAAATACCTGTACAGTTCAGAGGTATGGTGCATACACAGGGTAGCATAAAGCATGTGTGTCCACATACCTTGCATATGTTGTTACATTACATGATGTACACTGACACATGCACATACGTCGGATATACTGGCCACATGTTCAATACTGACTTACCAGGCAACTCCAGGCTCATTGGTTGGGAGACACCCACCTCCACGATGGTAGCTAGTGTTTGTGGGAGCTGTTCTGAGGGTGTTCCCAGACTGGCCAGTAGCTCCTCTGTGTGTGTGAGTGGAGGCTGGGTTGGTGGCCCACCACCCGTTCCACCTTGTTCCCTGGTAATTGCAGTGGCACGCTGTTTTGCTTGACATATCAGGTCCGTGCAGTGTCTGCACACCTGCTGGTAGGTGCGGTTGTGGCCGCCCACTTAGTTGACCCTCCTGCGAAGATCCTGCCACAGGTCATCCTGCTGCTGTGCATGCTGTGGCACATGGCTAAATAATACCTCATAGTTCTCATGGAGGTACGGGATTACATCATCCTCCTGTCGGCTGTATGCTGGTAGGCGTGTATGCGGCATTATCTGTAAGACATGATGAAGGTGACAGGTCACATTTACAGACATGTACAGTGATACTGCTGCACATACATTTCTAGTACATCTGCAGTTATCTTTGCAAATCAACATGACACTAACACGACTGGCATGTATGTGTCACACACATGTAACACCCAGTATGCATTGGATATCATCCCCATATATGTGTGTCACCTCATTAGTGTTCCTACTGCATGTGACGTCTGTCTCCATGTGAGCATGTCTGTTTGCCTGCACAGGTGTTCTTACCTATCTACTCATGCCTGATGTATCCATGGTAATGCTGTTGACCTTGATGCTGTGGATATGTCACATATCAACACAGACAGCCTTACTGGACTTGGGCAGTGACAATGCACCAAGTACGCATGGAAACCTGTACATGCATCTGTTTTGCCATAGACATCTACACTGCACTGTACAGCTGTTCAACATCCTGCCACGGATCACCTGTGTTGCACATGTGATAGACATGGGGCAATGGCTAGTCGGAAGTCATTCGCAGGTAAGGTTATCGGCTATAGCATGTACGGGCTGGGTTTCCTAGCTGCATCTGACACCCATTACGCCACAGCGAGGGGCATCAGTGACACATTACTGATCCAGATAGATGATACTACATCTACCATACGGCCATCACACCATGTATGACAGGGATGATATGTGCAGCTATGTGGACAGGGCTGTATGGTATGGCAGGAGTATGTCACAGGTATGGCACAGGGATCTGTCCAGCATGTGGCCATCCTAGTCGTAGGACGGTGGTTGTCCATGACGTATGTCTGTCAGACCAGGCTATGGACATGTAGCATGTCTAACAGCATAGTGTGGCATATGTCTGTATGCAAGGTGGATAGCATGCTGCATACTGGAGGTGAGTATTGTGGAGGCTGGTATCTGCCATCCACGCATGGGCCCTACCCCTGGAGGGTGATGTGTATTCCAATATTGGTCACATGGGTGCTGTGTATGCCTGTCCAATGATCTCCGTGCTCATGGATACCACCCTGTCATGTCATGGGGACCTTGGATGACTACCTAAAGGGCCAGGGAGATGTCTCCAGCTCAGGGAGGTGTACTACACTACACCATCCCTAACACAGAGTCCATACTGTTGACCACAGCCTAGGTGTTTCTTAATGGGTACGGGAGTATTCCCCTAGTGGTGTCATTGCTGATATCATCCACCGGAATGTGCACATATGTCACAAACATCACACACACAGCCCATTCTGTATGTTGTTCGCAACACTGTGACAACTATTGCCCATAGGTCATGGCCATTCTCATCCTCACATACACAGATGGCTGACATTTGTCTGTGTGGTATGGGCTACAATGCGGGTGGGGTACAACACATTAACCCTGGTTTACTGTAACTGATGCCGTATGATATGCACATGTCACTGTAGCACCTTTAGTAGTTGTAAGTCTGTCAACAGGCCACTAGTAGAACACTCCTGTGACATACAAAGGCATCTGTAGCCGAACATCCGTACTGTCTTGTACATCTGTACTGCTAACATCTACATTGATAATGGTTCATGAACTTGCAGACCATACCCGGCAGTGTTCTGATGCGGTGCTACCAATCATGACTGTTGTCAACACTTGTGGGTTGATATTATCCAACACCCTATCTGTAATGTATGGGCATGCTCAGCACTTGTTCAGAGCTTCTTGGCATGTTATGAGCTACTGCTTAGTTTAGCACCCATTTCACACCAGTCCTCACAGGTACACTGTCTGTCCATACATTTCCAGCATGATAACTGTACAATGGCTGTCGTACACACATCACTCACATACCTCGTGAGACATGGTGGTTTATACGGCATGTCCACCTGGCACGTACCACTTATATACAGGCATGTCCAACTGGCACGTACCAGTGCTATTGCCTGTCACTATGATGACTATGTTGTACATGTGCCATAAGAGCTATTCTCATGTACACAGTCAATGCACACCTCCCAACATACAACAGTACAGCCTGTGGGGGATGCACATATGCAGCCCTGCTGGGGGTTATATTGTCACCAACCCTGACTGCACCTGACAGTCATGTGGGGATGTGCAACATTGGAAACGCACCCCACACATCACATAGTCCCACATGATCCCCACCACAGGCCACACATACGGAGACACCTTGTACAGTACCCCTCTATACACTGTGTGGGCACCGAAAGCCCACATCGCCAAACACAACCACACCAACCTATAGCCCACAGACACGTGTGCCCATCACATACAGCCAATAGGGTGTCATAACATACACAACACACCTGTCTTAGGTGACTGTCGGCAGTCACACTGCTGTTCCACTCAGCAGGCTACACAAGGCAATAGTCACTTACATTCTGCTGTCAAGTAACTGGGTCTGCAACATAACCTATGCACACATGCCACAAGTCAACAGGTATGATGTGACTCATCTTCCATGTTTGTGTGACTGAAGTTGTATCTCAGGGCACAGACTATGTGTGCAGGGACATGCAATAGCCCACCAGTGTTGTAGCCCTGATGGTGTGGTCCAAGCCCTGGGAAGCATTTTGCAGTCATCCGGACCTGTTACCACTGTACTACGAAAGACTGTGTCACTCCCAACAGTTGTCCATGCTTCTGCTGTCATTCCACAGGCGTCTAGTATACATCCACTTTGACAGACCTGGCCAAACAACATGATGCTGTGGCACAGATGACCTGCACCTGTCAGCCCTGGGAGTACGGATCACATGTTGGACTCTTGCTGCTTTTATACTGCCTGTCTTGCACAGTGTCCAATAACAGTCACCACCAGAAAGGGAACTGGCTAGCAAAGCATGTGGTCATGTCACACAATGCTTGACATCATCCTCTGTGAAGCACACAGGCAAGGAACACCTGATACTGCACCACTTCAATATCTCTGCAGTGACTGGGACCTGCCTCTTGGCTCTGCAGAGCACACCTGCAATGACTGGTTATAGACAGACCGTACCTCTTAGGCATGTACCTGGACTGGCACACCCACGGCTGAGGTGTCCCCATATTCCACTATGTTGTACACACATCCTGGCTGGTTACTTAGCACAATGCATCACAGGTGCTCCATGTGCATATAACTGTGTCCGGAACTACTGCTGCTACTAATGTGAGACTGACAGTAACCCACACTTAACTGTGATAGCTGCACATGTACTGACACATTAGGCGTACGCTGTGCGTGAGTCATAACCTCTGCTCGGCTGGTTCGACCCATACACCACCTCCAAGACAAACAGTATCCTTGACATGGACACTACCAACATGTGACTGCTGTTCCACACCTGGGGTTATCCCCTCATTGGTGGAATCCAAACATCTGCTACCCACCCTTGTTAGCCACATACCGGCACCACACACTTCATGGCATACACAATAGATTAGTATTACAACACCAACTACAGATGTCGTATGACAGCGGTGGTTGTTGTCCTGACACACATGCAGGTGGAAAATGCACATGCACTGAGACATACCCCAGTGCACTTCAATAGCATGTACACGACAATATGGTTTATGCTATTCCACACAGAGCCATGATGGTACACACCAGATTACAGACGACGCTCTGGGGGTGCAGTCCCATGGACATATTTTACAACAACAGGTGGGGGCTGTTACACAGTGGTGTACATTCCCATGGGTGGGGTGACTCTGGTCAGCCTTGGTAGGGCCACAGGATCCCTCATCACATACTTCATAACTAGCAGCGTACACATTACTGCAACACATTCCGAGATGTA
Organism: Protopterus annectens; assembly: GCF_019279795.1. NCBI lineage: Eukaryota > Metazoa > Chordata > Ceratodontiformes > Protopteridae > Protopterus > Protopterus annectens. Next base: position 366,816,803 of record NC_056749.1, read on the forward strand.
CCACAAGGCATTATGGTGGTATGTCAGTAGTCGTATGCAATACCCACATCCGCTCACACATACAACTGTCACGGAACATGACAGTAACAGGTGATGTTGGCAACATGCTGTCTGATGGCTTCAATGCTAACATTATACCCTCTCACTCCCTGCAGGGCCACATTCCTTGTAAGAACATTGTGGTGTACCTGTAGTCACACCTACACAGTACTGACCTGCACTCTATATGTCCTAGGACACAGGCCCCTTGTCATCCTACAATATCCCAGGCTGTGATGTCCACAGACCTCTGAACAGCATGTCTCCCCACTGGGACACCATATTCAGTAATAGCCTTGTACCAGACACTGTGGCCCCTGACTGGCACACAGTGACAGTAATACTCCACACAGGTGGTGCCACAATGCACGACTGGGACTATTGCCCTACACCCCTCACTGGACTGTTATGCACGGCTATAGGGCACATCATCATAGACATAATTCGCTGAGTCTTTGTTGTGCTCCAGTCCTTTGATGCCAGCTGGGTTGGTCTTGTTGGGGCCACAGCATGCCTCCTACACCTGTTGAACACCTTTCATACAGTTACCAGAGTAGTTGATGATGACACGGGGGTCCACACGGCCTGCATTGTCCTCTCGCTGCCATTCAGCACCGTTCTCCATTCTGGTATTGACTACATACAAATCCACTTGCACATCACAACATATGTCTCCGGATGTTATGCAAAGTGGCTAATGGACGGGACACACACACTGAGGGTGGCATACCATATCACATACTGCATTCCAGTTACACTTGGCTTACTACAGTCGTCAGTCATGGGGCTCTCATGTTCGGTATATGCTTCCCTGAGGTACAGACTACCACTGAGGGGACTTCCCTACCTAGCTTTACAGACCACTGCATACCCAGCGCCATTGTTGCTCCACCAGCTGATACAGACCCCATCCATATGGGTGTCACTGTGACGGATACCGATATGAACATCATGGCCTCTACCTGCATGACACTTGGTATGAACATCACCTTTGCAGTACACCATCCACCCACTGGTTATCACATAGGTGTTAGTCCCCTACATACATGCCGCATTGTACATGTTTGTAAGACACATGTCTGTTGCACACACTCCTGTGATTACCACATTGCCACTGTGGAGTGGATATCCTTCTACGTGTCCACACATGTCTGTACTGGGTGTGTAGCTGGTATGTAGGCACCCATTGTACCTCTGAACACCGGACTTATACACACATCCATGGGTACATCACCCCTCTTAGGTTGTACCTTACACAACAGCTTTACATAACTCAACATTAAAACGCCATGACGTTTATTGAGCTACGACTGTTACAGTTTGCGGCTTATGTACAGACACCACATCTGTACACATTTGCGGACTGCATACTCAGGGGTGACGTCTGCTGCAAAGACAGGGCCCATGTCTGCGAATATGTTTATGGATATACTCCGCATACACGACATACACAATAGCCACTATGAGCATGATGCTCATGGATATGTGCACACATGCGACAGTGTGTGGCATGTGCTTGGGGGTTGCATTCCCAGACTGGACACTCACCATGCTTTGGGATATGATTCCTATGTACATCACGCATGGACAGTCAGTAGCAGTGTTCATATGATACCTCGCTTGGTGGATAGTGGACACATGTACACCAGGGATCACTGCAGTGGCTGTACTGTGCAGTGATGCAGGTTACACATGGCTCTTCTGTTCACAGGACACTACCCTAGAGAGGTGCCACTGGTGTGCACACTGTAGTTGTTGTTACACATAGACTTGCCAGACTGCATGGTACCCCACTATGAACCTGTGGAGCTATTACATGTCCTTTGTGCATGGTTACTGGTATAACCCTTCCAGTTAGATTGGCTGTCACGCTGTTACAATGTCCCGTGACTACAGGCCATATGTATACTGTTATTGTACACGCCAATTATGTTCATGTTTGTCTGTCACATCTCTTCTGCTATTCTAGTATGGGAGTAATGTTTGCGTCCTTTGCAAATGCACAAGTGGATTACATATTCTTTATTTCATCATAACTGTTTATACATATATTAATTACATACTACTCACATCACTATATGATACCTTTGTTATACATCATATGCCTGTTCTCCTGAGTAGCATATCTGACGTATCAATCTACTGTACTATACATTGCACGTTTTACATGGTAACTCATAATTCAAAGCATACTTGCACAGAGGGTCCACCTTAGACATGTCATTGACGTTATATGCCCATACACATGTGTACTGTTACAGTATATCTACATATACTATCCCCTGCTATGGCACGTACTTATTGGACATACCCTGCCACTGACGGCGGGTCGTATGACATTGTTCTGTTTAAAGCTGTCATGTTGCATCCCTTGTGGTGTCTGTGCTGTTTACCATGTGGCCCACTGCTGGACGCACATCTTCTACAAGCATTAGAATGATCAGCAAGACATCACTACATAAATACCATTCCCCACTTTATGCATGGCGGACACTTTTAATTACTGCAAACCAGGCTATGCATACACTGACATTACGTAATACAGAACATACTATACATACAGTTAGTGTTCTACATACCTTGATATCATTCTGGTGTTTCATCTCTATCTCGCTCTTCTGTATCACACTTTCAACTGTTATACGGTATGAGCATACAGTCTGCATATCTGGCAAATCATCCTTATATACGTCTATACCTGCAACATGTGGTCTACTGTCGCCAATTGGCAGTCTGGTGTGACTAATTACATGCACATCAGCTGTGCAGCTACTCCATTCGCCAGTTATGCGGCAACAGTGGGGTATAATTGAATTCTCCACTTGGGCATTGGCCATTTGCCCTGCCTTTGGGGAGACGGCGTGTATTGTGTTTTGTTGCGTGTAATTGCAACTGCTATGTGTAGAGTCAAGTCTATTTTGGGGTCATGTCCCCCATGGATTGTGTGTGACGGCTTGAGTATGTGGTTCTACCTGTGACTGTACCTGTCATCCCACCCATCTGATAAAGGACTATTGCAAACACCTGTAACATCGCCGTTTGTTCCATTATACAATGGATACAATTTTGCATGGCGCCTTTAAATGTGTCTCTCACAAGGTATGTAAATGGTTCAGCAGATGTAATTGACTAACTAGATGTTTGGGCTGTGGTTATGGTCTGTATTGCTATTGTTCCCAGTGTGGGGGATGTAGGCAGGTGTACGTAGCATATACGGTTTTGTGGGGCTTGCATTTCTACGTAGTCCATCTATATGTGTGTGGGCCCCTTCCCTAATTACAGTGCTATCACTTAATAGACTTCTGTTATGGGAATTTACTTTGGGCCGTTGTTAATTGGTTTCTATATGGTATGCAGGTGCGGTTGATACTTCCATACCTCTGGATGTAAGGTGATATGTGCAGGGATATTTGTAAATGACCGCTATCCCATGTATGTCTGTCCCAGATATTTGCAGTCATTGCAGTGGTGTTGGTGTCAGACCCTCTGTCACATGGCTTGCCACCTTTTCATATGGCCATAGTTGGACACTTGTGGGTCACACATTGGTGTTTACAGGCTGAAATATGGCCACGGTCAGTACACAGGATAGCACATACTTTTATCCTCATTACATACCAATTGTTCTTGGTCCTTCACTACTTATCGGTTTGCATGTAACATTTCCGTTTCTTACATACAGGCATGAGTATTTCCTGCAACTATTGCATATTATTTGGGACATACTAATGTCCTAAACTCTCAGACAGTTGCCCTTTGTAATGTTTCATGTCAGGACACACCTGGCCAGGGGGGGCTGTCCCTCCCAATGTGGGACAGGTGTTTACCGCATGCCTACAGCTAGCTATACCCGCACCTACCGTAATCATCTACCTAAGAGTTGCCACCTACAGACACATATGGGGACACACACACTTTAGTTACACGGGAACACACATGGCACCCTCAACACACACATACACAGGCTACATCACTCACAACCACAGTTGTACATGGTACCTACGTGGACCGCTCTGCCACCAGTGGTGACTACATGTCCTTACTATCGTCATATTGTTCGCGGTTCTACTGTTCCAGTACTTGTGTTCTTTCTGTCTTTCAGCCTCCTGGTTATGCATGACGGTGTGTGACACGTTCCATAGTTGGCGGTATCCTGTTTATTTGTACCTCAAAGGTGTTTTGAATGTTGTTGACCTATCTATATATTTGCAGATGTCAGTGACCCCTTGTATATCGACATATATCACACTATCGCCCTTTCTATCTGTATTATATATATGTAGATATATATATATATATATATATATATATATATATCTATGTATATACACATACATAGATATATATATATATATATATATATATATATATATATATATATGTACATATCTCGGACAGGGGTGGTGACAGGCATGCTACGCCTTTCATTGTGTGTTTGTCAGTGTATACTGTGTTTCCTGGACTCCACACATTTGTGTCTGTACCTGTCACATTACACATCTGCCATAGGTTAAGTTTACCTCCCATCCCACTTTGCGAGGGACAGTCCCTCTTTGTGCAGTTGTGTCCTGCAAAATATTTGTGAACATAGCAAATGTCCTGCGACTTTGGGACAAACATATTCCGTATAGTTTATGTCATAGTTGCATAACACACATATTCTGTATCTGACCCACCTACATGTTACAGGACATGGAACACGTACCTGCGACCATTACTAGACTAAGCTTTTTATCTATGCAAAACACTGACATTCTGGTTTTTGTCCTGGCCGGGTGTATGTGTCATCCTGCAGACATCTGGCATATGTCCCACATTGGTCATTTGAACTGTGGCAACCCTACCATATGTACATCTTGCCTAGCAATAGTGTTAGGTGATTGTATACATGACTACCTGTTCCACTCCTGGCAGTGGTCGTTTTAACCTTCAGAGCAGGCGCTATTTGTTCGGGGGTGACTAATGCTGGTGTCACCTGTTCTGTACATCATTGACCGTGATTTGCCCAGTGGTCGGTGATGCTTAGCCCTGTCTCGCGCATATCCGTGTAGTCATATTTAAACATCGCTTACCAGCTGTGGGCAACGTTTATTCTCACTAATGTGTGCTACACATATTCTGATGACCTGCATCCAGAATGCATTACCCATGCTGTCGGGATTACATTACATCCCTTGCGGGACATGGGATCGGGAACATGCACGGCAGTCACTGCATGTACCACTTGGACATCTGGGGGTTGTACACGAATTATGTCATTTTGTATGTGCAGTACACTACAGCAGTTACTCCACACTACACTCACATGGATAACTCCGTTAGTTTACAACTTGATGGGTCCAGTTAATGGTATGTCCATGTGATGTTTACTGGCTGTACTCCGGCACTGGGTATGTATAACACAATTAGCTACACCCGATAATTTGCTACACCTTCATACGACCGTGGATGCAGCATGCCGGGGTGACGAATGCCTGTCATGGGTACATCCCCTGCCTTGACACAACATCCATGATTACATTTTGTGGAGCCCCTCAGTAACGCGACGGGTAATCTGTTTTAGTGCTTACACACATGTGCTCCTGCGATTGCCTCTGCTCCAGTTCGCAACAGTTGCTTACTCGATGTTGTGGCGACGGGAGTCACTGTTTGCCCCATTTGGTGTTTTGCCTCTGACAATTGGGTGTGTACCTACCGATGTACCTGAGAACCTATACACACAGCACCGACAGATGCTGATAGGTGCATCTACTGTTCAGGTGTTGACATTTCCGTGTTCCAATGGCTGTTGCGTGTACAATGTTTGAGGGCTGCCTATGTAGGATTCCACAGTGGGCCACCTATACATCACAATTTACAGGTAGTTGTGTTTGTGTGCCATCCATGTTACTGTGTGTGCAGGTGGGGAGGGGTGTCAGTCCGTGGGAGCCTACACTGTCAAGGTATGTGCTATATGTTCCCTCTTTGCTAAGGTGTAGGCATATTGGGCATGCCTCCGTCTGCCTACTGGGGCTGGCACAGTGTGTCCGTAGTCTGGATCCCTCTGTGCCTATGTTGGCATTGGCACTTGCGATAGGCTGTGAGGCCCTCCCCCATTTTGACCATGCTGCAGCTATTTCCGCAGGATCATATTATGTAGCATGGCACATACTATGAAGATGTGGGCACACGTGCCTGGAGAGTACTGCAAGGCTCCACCAGATGTGTCCAAGCACCAGAACTGTGATTTCAGCATCCCGAACACATGCTCTATGATGATTCTGGTTTGTGTGTGCCTCATTATGGCGTTCTTGCATTGGTGTGTGTGCATTTCTGATGGGGGTCATCATCCATGGCTCCAGTGCATAGCCAGCATCCCCCACAAGGTGTCCTTGTGGGATGTCCCCCCTGACAAATACCTGATACAGCTGTGAGGCATGCCAGATATGGGAGTCGTGGTAGCTTCAAGGGCTGCCAGCACACACATCCATGATAATGCCCTGGGCATTGCACACGACCTGGCAGTTGATGGAGTGGAATCCCTTGCGGTTTATGTAGTGCCTACCCCTACTCACCGGGTGGTGACTTGATTTGTATGTGTGTGCAGTCTATCGCACCCAGTACCTCCAGGTAGTTTGCCACATGGTGGAAGTGACGCATATTGCTGGCCAACTCCTCCTGAGTTCGGGGGAAGTATATATGCTCATTGGCATGTGGTAACATGGCATATGTTAGGATGCCGATGCCTGTGAGATCCCCATTATATCTCCAGGTGGCCTTTGAAAGGTACCTCTGGCTAGTATTTGCAAGCTTACACATACCTTCGTGTCCACTGGGATGGGTTCCCCTCTGTTGTTTCTAGTTCTCAGGCGTGGCTGACACAGCTCTACTATTTGCTGTAAGATGTCCCTGTCCACCCTGTAACGCTCTACTATCTCCAGATCATGTAGCCCCTGGTAGGTTACCCTTGGTCTGAACACTCTTCTCCTCCTCCGAGGCCTACGGTGGTTGTCGGCATCATCCTCCACAACACCGTCGGTCTGTAACACATGCTGATGAATCACAGCTATGGCAGCTCCCAACATGTACATTTTAAAAGTTCCCCATCTGTTTACACTTATGGTGCGGTGTTTGGGAATACACAGGTGTCTGTTGGGTGCTTTCACACTTTATACTGTTTTGCTGTGAACACTGATGATGTCATAGGGCGTGTATGTATGATCGTGGCTACAGGGTATCTTCTGTGTTTTATTAACAGAATGACTATTGTGCTGCCTTTGGTGTTGCATTACATTTGGATGCCGTGAATTACCTCTGGCCCTTCCATTTACATTTGTGCACATTACACTTACCATTTTCTGGCATGCATCCAGCTGCCTGCTTTCATTTGTACTTCCCTAGACCTGGGTTATCTTGCGTAATGTGTGCTATTGCCGATCTACTGTGGGTTTGCTTTGCTCTGCTATGACAGTTCTCCTATCTTTGCATTCCAGGTCCTCCCCTCCTTTCTTTGCAATCCTATGCCTCCCCTATCCTGTTTTGCAGGTTTCTGCATGCAGGCTTGTCTACTGCCGTTGATTGGCTGCCGTGAGTTGATTGGTGTTAATTGCTCATTAGTACGCCAATTACCCTGCTTCGGCATTTCCTTCTTTTCTTCCCCTGACCTTCCTGTTTGTGCTATTGTTCATGGCGCGTGCATCTGCTTATCAGGTTTCGGGCACAATTTCATCCCCGTACACATGCGCTTTCAGGCACCGTGTGTGCTCTCAGCTAAACGGTTCTATACCCTCCTCCCCAACCCTGTCCTGCAGCTTTGCTTAGCAATGGTCAGGCCAGATTTGCATTGCTCCAATGTGCTTACTGATACGGTGGCACATCCCTCTGTTGATGTCATGTATCACCTCTGATACACTCCTCGGTGTTATAGCGCTGCGCCATCAGGTACATCCTTAATCCGGCAGGACATTTGTGATTCATTATTACCTGCCTCATTTGCATGGCATTGACTACTAATTCATAGTTACAGTGCTGAACACTGTCGCGGGCCCCTGGCAACCCTTGCGCCTTGCTTGTGGTGTGCCATGCCTACCATTGCATATTATGGTGCAATCCTAATTTGTCTTTCATTGCGATTTTATGACATTTGTATATATTTCCTTTGTATTCCTGTTGCACACACATGCCCTGCGGTTATACTGTGCGTTACTGTGGACATGACATTAAATGTTGTTTTTTAGGTGTTGTACATCTTTTCTTGTGCCATTGGCTGTGTATTTCGCCATTGGCATATGTTAACTTTGTAATACATGAGTCTGGTCTGCTTCCATTACTCCAATGTTCTGTTTGGGAAAATGTAAACCATGTTTTTTGGTTTACATTTCCATGGGCTTGCGCTACACCTGCACCACTTTGTGAATCACTGTATGCCTTCATTAGCATGGTGCGACACTGCGCATGGGGTGATTTGCATACCTATGCCGAGGGCTGCATAGATCTGGTATACACCTTTAGTGCACGTGGTGTTGGTTCATACCTGAATCGCTCGGTGGACATATTTGGCGTTGTCCCGCATACTCCTGGTGCAGGCTTCAGGAATCCGGGGGGAATATTCTGATATATATATTTAGTTGCTCTTACTGTAACTGTCTTAGTTGCTGTTCTGCATGCTATCTGTTCAATTGTTCTTACTCTGCACTTATTACTGATTGTTAGTAGCCTTCTAATTTAATGCCTTCTGCACTTGTTTTTTAGTCATTTGTTAATTTAATTTCATTTAATTAAACTGTATTTGCTGTAATATTGATACATGTGTGCTAGCCTGCACTGCATTTGAATTGTATTTACTGCTGTTTTAGCTGCTTTTCTGTAAAAAAAAAAATCCTAGCTTGTTTCCTGCCTTTCCTGTAACTTATCTAGTCCAGCTATAGACTTGCTGTATCCAGGACTATTTGTAAGCTCCTGAGCCCCCCAAGCCTTTCTGTGTTGGAGGAAAGCCTTCTAGCTTATCAGTGGGAGTGGTAAGCACTAGGTAGCCTATCTACCACAGGAGGAGAGGTTTCTGGCCCAGAAATCCTAATTTATTGGCCGTTTGGGAAGCTCTTCCATCTCTTTCAACCTTCTGATTCAAAAGCCTGTGTTTGTTTGCTGCCTTTCCTGTTACTAGTCTAGTCCAGGTACAGATTTGCTGTATCCAGGACACTTTGTAAGCTTCTGAGCCCCCCAAGCCTTTCTGTGTTGGAGGGAAGCCTTCTAGCTTATCAGTGGGAGTGGTAAGCATCAGGTAGCCTATCTACCATGGGAAGAGTGGGTTTTGGCCCATAATTTGTAGTTTCTTGGCCGTTTTCCATCTCTTTCAACTTGCTGGCTTAAAAGCCTGCGTCTGCACTTGTTCCCCCACCTTTCCTGTAACTAGTCTAATCCAGGTACAGAATTGCTATATCCAGGACTCTTTGTAAGCTTCTCAGTCCCCCAAGCCTTTCTGTGTTGGAGGGAAGCCTTCTAGCTTATCAGTGGGAGTAGTAAGCATCAGGTAGCCTATCTACCATGGGAAGAGTGGGTTTTGGCCCATAATTTGTAGTTTCTTGGCTGTTTAGGCAGTTTTCCATCTCTTTCAACTTGCTGGCTTAAAAGCCTGTGTTTGCACTTGTTCCTCCACCTTTCCTGTAACTAGTCTAGTCCAGGTACAGATTTGCTGTATCCAGGACTCTTTGTAAGCTTCTCAGCCCCCCAAGCCTTTCTGTGTTGGATGGAAGCCTTCTAGCTTATCAGTGGGAGTGGTAAGCATTAGGTAGCCTATCTACCACAAGAGCAGTGGTTCCTGGCCCAGAAATTGTAGCTACTGGCCGTTTGGGCAGTTTTTTCCCATCTCTTTCAACTTTCTGGTTAAAAAGCCGCACTTGCGCTTGTTTCCCACCTTTCTTGTTACTAGCCTAGTCCAGATACAGAGTTGCTGTATCCAGGACTGTTGGTAAGCTTCTGAGCCCCGCAAGCCTTTCTGTGTTGGAGGGAAGCCTTCTAGCTTATCAGTGGGAGTGGTAAGCACTAGGTAACCTATCTACCACAAGAGGAGTGGTTCTGGCCCAGAATTTGTAGTTTATTGGCCGTTTGGACAGTTTTTTCCCATCTCTCTCAACTTTCTGGTTTTAAAGCCCATGTTTGCACTTGATCCCCACCTTTCCAGTAACTAGTCTAGTCCAGGTACAGATTTGCTGTATCCAGGACTGTTTCTAAGCTTCTGAGCCCCCCAAGCCTTTGTATGGGAGTGGTAAGTATTAGGTAGCCTGTCTACCACAAGAGGAGTGGTTCTTGGCCCAGGAATTGTAGTTTATTGATCATTCGGGAAGATGTCCATCTCTTTCAACTTTCTGGTTTAAAAGACCACATCTGCGCTTGTTCCCCATCGTTCCTGTAACTAACCTACTGGAAAGCACTAGAAAGCCTTAAACTGATACAAGCCTTCTAGCTTAAAAGAGAGACTTTGGAGTGATTGAGTATCAGTTTTCTGTATTTTCTTGCTGTACTTAACTGTTTTCCACCTAAACGCTGATTTTCCAGCACTTATTGTGATTTAAAAGCTTTCTTTTTTCACATATTGTACTTATTTGACTGCCTGCACTTTTAAAAAGTTGTTTTTGTTTAAATAAATTGTTTAACTGTTGTAGGCTACACACTAATAGCCTTTTCTGATCGCTTGTAGTCGTTTAAAGCTGTTTAAAGTGTACCTTTTATTGTTTTTGCCTTATCTTTTCAAAAATAAAAAATTCTTGTTTCCCGCCTTTCTAAGCTAGTATAGTCCAGTCTTCAGGCTAGTGCTGAATTCAGGACTGTGTTACAAATTTCTGAGTTGCCCATACCTTACTTGTATAGAGGGAAGTTTCTCTGTTCACCTGTGAGTGAGGGGAACTTTGAGCAGCCATCTGTTCCTGGAGGAGTGGTTACAGCCCAGAAGTTAGTAGTTTAAAAACCGCGTTTGCACTGTTTTGTGCGCCGGGCAGCACCGGTTAGCTAGGGTTAAATTTTTCCCGGCTCCACTAAGTCTCCTCTTTAGTTTTTCACTTGAAACTAGTCTAACGCTCAACCTAAGCACTCAAAAAGCATACTGCAGTCCAGAACTTGCTCAGACCTAATAGCAAGCACTAATATACCCCGATACTTGACTGCCCAGCAGGGCAAGGCTCTTTATCCACCCCTCACCAACCAAGCGACTACGCAGCTCACCCTACTATTCAGGCATGACCAAAGGGCAACTTCAGGTGTACTCTCCAGTCCATCTGGTGAACCTGGGTATCCTGAGGCAATGTTACAACTGCCTCATGTACACAGACAGCCCTCTTCTCCTACCACAAAACACTAACATATGCGAGAGATGCAATTATACAGCCAAACTGGAGGCTAAAGTCTCTCCACCCAAGACTGGAACAGACCGTCATGAGGAGAAGGTTAACACTTGCACCACACTTCCAGCCTCACATAGACCTACTAAACCAGCACAGGCAAAAAATACACACAAATACACAAAATCATACTTGGAGGCTCTAAATAAAAACCTGCAAAAGCATCGTCCCTGAGTAGCATCCTGCCCTCACCAAGAAAGATACTCCAGTATAAAGAAAAAAATGATCAATTTCAACAATTGGCTAAGCTTCTGGTGTCATTCAAAGGGGATCCAGTGTTTGTCAGCCTATGATGACATGCTCGACAAGCCACGTTGCTTTGCAAAAGACAGCTTGCACCTGTCACCCCTTGGCTTTCGAATACTGGCCAAGGCTCTTGCTGTCCCCATAGTGCCCACTTTAGGCAAGGCTCAAAATTCAAACCCACCTCCGTAAACAGCACAAGTAAAAAAATGAGGGTTATTCTACTCAACGCCAGGAGTTTAAATCTCAAAATGCAAGCAGTCAAAGCACCCCTAAGTATGGAGAACGCTGACATCTGTGCAGTAACTGAAACCTGGTTCAAGGCTCCAGAGAGCACTCCAGCACTACTGGGCTATAACTTATACCACCCATTTCAGCCAAAGAACATGGACCAAAACAGAAAAGGAGGGCGTGTATCTATATTCATCAAGGATACCCACACCTCCAGGTTAGTGGCGCAGCATGATACCTCTGAGATCATCCATGTGCAGCTAACATTGGGCAAATCTGCAATACAAATTGTGGCCTGCAACAGATCACCCTCCATGACCCAGGACCACCACTCCGACTTTCTGGAGACACTGGAAAACATGAAGGTCTTACAGAACACCCTGATTTTGGGCAATTTCAATTACCCTTCCCTTAACTGGGAAAATTACTTGAGTACAAACTCCCAGGCTCAGCACTTCCTGGAATTTATCAACTCAAATGCCCTGGATCAGCTAGTAAACTCCCCTACCAGAGGCCACAACATATTGGACCTGGTCATCACCAACATGGGCAACAGGTGTTCCGTACCGGAGGTCAACCTGTCACTGGTTAGATCAGACCATAAACTAATCACCCTGGATGTCCACACCCCAACATCACCCCCAACCAAGGAAACCACAGTCAAAAACTTTTCTAAAGCAAACTTCACCTTACTTAAGGCAGAGGTGGTAAGTTTCACAGCCCCCACGCTAAAGAATAACACTGCCCAAGATGCAGAATCCTTTACAATTGCACTCTATAAGCACCTTCAAGGATGCATGGATCATGCCATCTCTAGCAAAACCAAGACTCACTCCCCTAAGAGAAGGAAACCAATCTGGTGGACCCTGCCATAAACAGGTTATACAACAAAAGGAGGAAACTAGTTAAGAAAAAAAGTAAATCCCAGGAAGGAAAGACATCCCTGATCAGTATCAGTAAGAAACTAAGGTCCCTCGTAAAATCATCCAAGGCTAACTTCGAAAGAAAAATAGCCAAGGATTCAAAAGATAACCACAAAGCCTTCTTTAGCTATGTCAAGAATCTAAATGGCAACTCGCAGATATGCTCTGAGCTAGTGCAAAATAGCACAAAATATACTGAACCTACTGATATTGCCAACATCCTGGCAGATAGATTCAGTGCAAACTTCACCTCCCTCTCACTTTCAAAAGGGCCCACAATAATACCGGAAAAGTGTCCCAGAAATCACAGAAGCACAGGTGAAAACAGCTCTTTCAAAAGCCAAAAACACAGCATCAATGGGGCCAGATGGTGTCTCAGGCTGTGTCTTGCACAAACTACAGAACGAACTAACCCCCCACCTAAACACGCTGTTCAACCTCAGCCTCTCCACAGGCTACATGCCCATAGAATGGCACACAGCAACAGTTATTCTGCTCCATAAAGGAGGATCCACAACTGACCCTGGTAACTATCGCCCCATAAGCCTGACTAGCCTGGTCTGCAAGGCTATGGAGCGCATCATCATGGAACTCATTAACAAAGACATTGGGAACCTCCAAACACTTGACCTGACCCAGTTCGGCTTTGTTAAGGGCAGATTATGCCTATTAAACCTGGTTGACTTCTTCGAGACAGTCACCAAGGCCATAGACGAGGGAAAGGTGGTTCACACAGCCTACCTTGATCTCGCCAAGGCGTTCGACACCATTCCTCATTCGGGTATTATAGAAAAACTCACCAGCCTGAACATAAATCCTTACGTCACATGATGGGTTGCCAGCTGGCTTACAGTACTCACACGAAGAAAATGGTAAAAGGAGTACCAAACCACGATGCAAATAAAGCTGAATAAGTCCCAGTAAAAATCCAACAGGAAAAGTCTTTATTGTAAACCAAAAAGTAAGCGCTTTCGCGTGGGTCCTCCCACGCTTCATCAGACAACATTACATACAAAATGCAAACCCTTTATATACTCCTTGCTAAAACAGCAAGGCGGGAAATCAACCAATTAATTAAACAATTAGCATTTTTGAAAAAACAATTTGTAATTAAAGACATATTCACAGCACAGTTTTTAAAGAATGCACGATTATGTTTAAGAAACTAATGTCATTGTTGGAATCAAGCACTATAGCGTTACTGTATCGCTAAGCATTCAAAACATATAATCGTGATGTTGGTATCAACAAAAGAGGCAAACCAGCAATAAATTGTAGCAGCAAAACTTGAATGAAACAAAAGTATCTCATAAACTCATTTCTACAGAGATAAATCTGAAACTACATACACATCAATTTATAAAAAACTTGCATTCAAACGCAAGTGTTAAATGAAATGATATCGTAAACATGATAAAGTATACCAAAGCCTGATATACTTAAGACACGTAGCTACATGATCCCTATGGCCCTATTAAATTCCTAAATATCCAAAGTGTGTAGTTCTAACTATAGAATTTCAAAAGGACAACATCAAAAATAGTAACTCATAGAGCGATGTTTCACGTGACTAAAATGTCACTCAAGCACATAGAAACATCCGATATGAATTTAAGTGTACGATTGTGCAAATAACATCGTGCATTGCTGCAATGATATTACATTAATCTCTAAATACTACACGTACACATACCATTAGAATTTTCTATGTCCCGTTGCTGTATAGACCCATATAGCATAGCATAGGCATAAGTGAATAAATAATCCACATGCTTAAAATATGCGGTTAAAAATGTATAATAGTATAATATGGTGAGATAGAACTTAATAACACATCAAAATATGTGTCATAAACGAAAATATATGTATAAAAAACAACAACATGTGTATATATATATCAATATGAAAATATAAACTAAAAGATAAAAAAGGGCATTACTACAAATGTATGTGTGACTATGACTTGGATAAATAAAACAATATTTATAAATATATCCGAAGTATGAAATGAAGCATATTATATCTTACTCATATACATCACCACAATAAAAAGATAATAAGACAAATGAAACACAGAATATAGCCCAAAGCTATTATATGATATTTAACTCAAATACCGGTCTCAGGAATATATCGACATTGAGTCCTAAAAATATATATATATGAGCCAAGTTGCATGATACATTCCAATCCTATCACTGCAAGGTCATTGGCAGAACTGTCACCCCACAATGTAGGTCCCAATATAGGCAATACCCTAAACACAAAATGTGTCCTAAAGTTGTTATATATTATTTAATTCAAGTACTGGTCTCAGAGATACATAAACATTTAATCCTGGAAATAAATGTGAACCAAGTTGCATAATCCATTTCAGTCCCGCCAATGCAAGATCATTGGCTGAATTGCCACCCCGCTGTCTGGGTCTCAATATTTGCAATACCCTGAATGAAAAACTATGTAGGGGAAATTCCATTATGTGTTTAGCTAAAGCATTCGTTTCTTTGGACTTCCGGATATCATATAAATGGTTATATATCCTGTCCTGTAACCTCTTGGTGGTCAACCCTACATAGAAAGCTTCACATTCATTGCAGGTTGCAAGATATACTAAATTCTTGGTGTCACAAGTAGCATGAAATCTAGGATGGAACATGAATTGAGTTAGGGGATTCCAAAAAGTTTGGACATCCACAATGAAAGAACACCGTTTGCAATGATTACAGGGAAAAGTGCCATAAGGTGGTAACATAGAGTTCATTGGGGGTAAAACAGTGTGTCTGTCATTACTCACACGGTAAGAATAGCGGGCTCCAGGTCCGACTCTAAACCAGTCACAAGTGGTGTCCCGCAAGGCTTGCTTCTGGGACCCCTACTGTTCGGCATATATTTCTCAGAAGTACAGGCAAACACAGGAGGACTATGGCTAACCAAGTTCGCCGATGACTGCAAACTGGGAGCCATAATTGACTCTCCAGCTGACATGGACATCCTTCATAAAGGCCTTACTGAAACAGACACCTGGTGTCATAGTCATGGCCTCAAGCTAAATGCCAAAAAATGCACAGTCATCCCGTTTGAGAAAAACAAAACACCCACGAATTACCACATAGGCAGCAGCCCCCTTAATACAGAAGAGGTAATAAGAGATCTGGGGACCCAGGTAGATAGTAATCTCTCCTAATACAGAAGAGGTAATAAAAGATCTGGGGACCCAGGTAGATAGTAATCTCTCCTTTGACAGTCATATTGCCAAAGTAGTTAGGAAATCCTTCTATGTGGCCCATCTAATTACTAAGGGGTTCGCATCTAGAAATAAAGAGGTTATAGTGCCCCTCTACTCGTCACTCATCAGACCCATCATAGAGTACAATGCCCCATTTGCGATGTACCTCACAAGACACTTCCAATAGCTGGAAAGACCACAAAAGCACCACACCAAGAGGATTACTGGCCTCAAAGATATGTCCTATGCAGCCTGACTGAAAAAACTCCGGCTGTACTCAATGACATATTGCTTACTCAGAGGTGATCTCGCCCTGACTTACAAAGCCATGTATAACTCAGAATTGATCGACATGCTCTACCTAAAGAAATCCAAGTCACTGCGAGCCACGCGCTCTAGTGAGCTAAACCTCACCACAACAATAAATAGAACATGCTGGAGGGATAGATTCCTGTCACAGAGACTCCCCATGCTTTGGAACAAAATTCCTAACTACATTAGGCAGAGCCCCTCACTAACACTCTTCAACAGAAGCCTTGACGAGTGGATGGGTAACAGAAAATACACCCCTGGGATCACTTCATTGGCTCTGCTTGACAGAGGCTCAGTTAATTAATCAATGGGGCGGCAAAAGCTGACACACTCTGGCTAGGCTTATAAATGCCCTTGAGCAGATAGCCTAGTACCTACCTATGAACCTATTGGCAAAGAAAATAAGGGACTCAGAAATTCAATGGATATAATTGGCATGGTATTCAAGAAAAGCTGGCTTTATTTGCAGATGATATTATGTTGTACCTGATAGAACCGGTAAAGGACATCTCAGTGCTGTGGAACATTTTGAGACATCTCCACTAGGTTTTTTGTGATATAAAATTAATGAAGGTAAAACAAATGCTATAGCTATACACTATATACCCACACATGAGTTAGTTCAGCAAAACACATACTTATTGGGGCATGATAAAATTATGCATTTAGAAGTATGAGTTAAAAAGGATTCTGTTATGGACACTAAATATATGTGGAAAGAGATGAAACAAAAGGTAATACAAAATCTGAGAAACTGGAAGCTCTTGTTTTTGACATGGATAGCAAGACAGCAGCAGTAAAAATGTTCTTAGTCCCTTTAGTTTTATACACAGCCAGGCATATTTTTATCAAACAGCGGAGACGTTCTGGATAGTAATTAATAAAGAGTTGAAGGATTTTATCTGGGAAGTGAAGAGAGCAATAGTCAAGTGGGATAAGTTGATCCTTCCACTAGAGCAGTGACGTTTAGGACTATCTGATTTGAAGGGATATTTTAGAATTATATGGTTTAAGCTCTTATACATAACACAAGTAGAAAGCTACAATTCAAGCTGGAAAGGGATGATTATGAAGTAGGGGAGTAATTCAAGAAATAAAGAGTGGGATTTTGGGCACAGATCCTTAAGTAGAGTAACAACAGTCATACAGAATATTATATTCATAAATTAGCAGAATGTATTCTAAGAACTAAGGCAACATGGTAATGGAGAAAGGAGATTATGGTGATAGGGATGACTGCAACTAGTGAAACAGAGAATAGGCAAGAGGGGGCTGGAACTTACTGGAGGAAGATGGCAAAGGAATGGAGGTATCTGGAACAAATAATTAGAGAGGGAAAGGTAATAGAATGGGAAAAGGACAGGAAGACATTTGGACTACAGGCTATTGATTGGGCAAAGAGAAAGGGGTGATGAATCCTAAAGGAAAAACCTGCAATGGTTCAGTTTTTTATTTGAATCTAGATCAGAAGGTGCTTTTAAAAGGGTAATTAGTAGGCCATATGGGATATTGCATGATAACATTAGGAACCAATCAGAGAAGATCAGAAAAGATTGCGAAGAGAGATTAGATAAGCAATTCACAAAGAAACAATGGGAGGACATATTTATGGTTCCCAAATATGCAACAAAATCTAGAAGAGTTAGGATTTCTTCCTGGAAGTGTTTGCATAGGTACTTTTACACCCAAGTAGATGACAAAAAGTTTTCCTTGGGTAGATGGCAAATGTTGGGGGTGTAATGGGGAAGTAAAAAGGTACCTGGAAGCATATGTTCTTAGAGTGTAACGAGTTGGCAAACTTTAAAAATTTCCTACAGAGTAGTCTGTCAGGAAAACTGGGCCAACAGATAAGTGTAACTAAGAAATTATTTTTTTGAGCTGGACTACAAGATCTGAATTGCCTATACATAGTAAGGTAAGTTAAATTTAATTCTGGTGGCTGTCAAAAAAGCAATTACTAGAAAATGGAAATCAAAGTCTTAACCAACCACATTTGAAGTACTGAATATTTTAGCAGTGATAAAAGAATAGGAAGTGGGATCTTTAGAAAAGTGTGGGAGTAGATTACATAAAAAATGGAAACAATTCATGTAGAAAAATGTTTTGGAGAAGGAATGAAGTTTAAGAGAAGGGCAGGCATTGAATAGTTTATATAATATTGGTTTGATTATATTGTTTAGTATTTGTAGATATGAATTTGTTAATATGGTTTGATTACTTTTATACAAATGTATGTTTGCTTATGCCACAAGTAATAATTCAATAAAGTTCTTTTTTTTTTTTTTAAATAACAGACACTGTGCACCAAAAAGGCTTCTTGTATTGTGCTTAACAAAATGTGAATTTTAAAGTTTAGCACATCAGGAAATACATGCAGTTTTGACTGACCCTAGTTATACAGATGTAATATCCCTATCAGGCATATTTTTTGACCATTTGATTCATGGAAATGAATTCCATAACTCTTGACTTGAAATAATTTTGTATAAACCATCATGTTCCTTGAGGGATTGGTGAGAATTTGTGTGCACTGCATGGTCATATGAATAGTGCTTTCAGCCTAAAGCAAGTTTCCTGAAAGGGCAAAGTAGCCAAAATGTTGGATAACATTATTTCTGCCATATGATGAACATAGACCCATAAAAACCTATTCATCATTAACTCTCAAAGTTTGTTATACCTTAGAGTAGGGAGACCCCTCTTCACAGTAAACCCTGTTATGTGACCACATTTTTGGCTGATTTTCTGATTTCAGATGTCCTACTTTCCACACACTTGTATCTTCCTGCAGTTCTTAAATATGTCTGGTGGCTATTACTATAGATGCAGCCATGTTTAATGATTATTCTGTCACCATATCTTTATTGGAAAGCTAGCTCTTTTTTGTATGTTTTCCCAGTACATTCCATAATAAAATATGTCTCTTGGTACATTCTACCAATAAACCACCAAATGTTGGCAGTGAATGGCTAATTTACCATGTTGCCTTATAATATGAAATGCCATTTCTACATTTGCTTTCTTTTATAGAAATCAAATATTTAATAAATCCTTAAATGTTTCAGGTTAATCTCCCCTGAAAAGAAAGTGATACAACTCACAGGATTCTGAATGCTGTACTTTCACAGACATCAGTAGTTGTCACAGCAATATTAAACAGTAAAGAGTTATGAACACAAGCAGCATCTGCTGTTCTTCTTCGGACTGGACTTGCAGGACATTTGTCCTGGCTACTGCAGTTTAAAAGTTATCTGTGTTTTATCCCTGAGGTCTTTGACCACTGAGTACATTACATGTAATTTCTGTTCTCTGGTACAGTCTTGAAGCACACCCTGAACTCTGCATGTGCAACAAACTCATTTGCAGTAGTACTGACCTGAGCCCAGTAGTTCTTGGAATGACAGCATGCATCATGTTACTTCCAGGTCCAAAGATAAGCAACGCTGTGCAAAATCCCTAGAAAGGACTCTGCATAATATTTATGAGAATGTTGGTCAGACTGGAGTACAGTTCTGTACTCTTAGTGAAAGTTGTGCAGTTTCTGTGCTAGCATCAGAAGTACTTATGTCTAACATGTCCTCCTGTGTGACTATCCATACTCAAAATTACATTCCTTTTCCTTTTCAAATATTCCTGCTATACCCAACTCATTGTATAATCAATGCTCATGTACAAACTCCTATTATTTGTCGTTTTTACACCAAAGGTAATTCTAAGAAAACTGTCTTTATTTACAAACATTGCTCTCCTAGGTATACAGGCTTTGTGTACCTTCAGGTAAATGAGGCTTGGTAACAAACCAATTTGTCCAGGGACATCTTCAGAGGGGGTTAGATAAATATAGTAGTGGAAATTAAGAGGTTAGGGGGGGATGAAAGGGTTAAATGAGGGATAATTGGAAGGAAATGAGGTAAGGGTAGGGAGGGACTTAAGGGTTTATGCAAGGGTAGGGAGGCACTTAAGGGGTTTATGCAAGTGTAAATGGGTAAGGAGTCACATTTTGGTGTGAACTTGCTATGACAGGTGCTACGTCCGAGATGGCCTGGGGATGCTGGTGTAGTCAGGTAGTACTTGGAATTGCTGGGTATGGATGAGGTGGGTAATGCGTTCTGCCAAGGTTTGGGGAGGCGCTTTTTTTTTTTGTTAACTATCTCTGCTCCTCTCTATTGTCTGAGTTGTTTTGGGCAGGATTCTGTGTTTTGGATAAGTGCAGGGGCGTGGACTGCTGGCATTTGTCGTGGGGAATTCCTGCTTGCAAGGGGTTTGGGCTGTTGGGGAGGCTTGCATGACTTTTGTCTGGATTGCTTGTTGTAAGAGGTTGAGAGGTATGGGGAATGGGGGATCGTAATTCCTTAGTAAGTGTAGCGTGATCGGTTGTTTCTTTAGCCCCCTTCTCCTTTCTCCTGACAAAGTAGTCGTTAGTGGTGGTGGTAGGATATGGCAGTTTTCTCGTTATTGGGTTTGTAGATGAGCTGTGTAATGGTTTTGCTGGGTTTTAGTTACTTTGGTGAACATCTTCCCCTGTGCTTGCATTGTGCGGTGATAACTATCGCAAGCGGAATACTATGGAAGGTTTTTTTTTGTACCATTCTTTTCAACTGTTAAGCATTTTGCAGAAAGTCCAGAGTTCACCTCACAATTTAGTCTGTCTTTCATAAACTTGTGATTTCTGGCAAATTAGTGCTGAGTCATTAAGACAACAGTAAGGAGTCCTTAGCAGTCAAGGTATGCCTTGCTATTTCCTGCAAGACATTAGAAGTGTGTTCTGGGTTTTTTGGAATAGTAAAAACACTTTCCTCTGATTCGGTAGTCATGGAGGTTCTTCAAGTACTAGGACACTGTGCTGGGGGAAAGAATTCTGAAAGGCTGGAATCCAGAACCAGTCTTCTGTGGACTAGACCTTGTGTATTGTTATGTAGCTATGTAAAACTATATATATATATATATATATATATATATATATATATATATATATGGATCTTATACTATTGAACGAAAGTTCAATAGTCCGAATCCACATCTACCGAACACACTTTAGAGAAAGCGCTTTTAACCGAACTGGTAAATGAAATGCATGATGGGATGCTGCTTCATAAGTAAAATAAGCGAGCGAAGGTAAGAGATGCTGCTTATTTTGTTGGATGTGTAATTCAATAAATGGTAAATGAAGTGAGTGATGGGACGCTGCTTCATAAGTAAGCATGTGGAGGTATGGACGCTTCTTACTGGGTCAGAATTAGCAAGATCACGCTGTCCTGGTTAACATTACATGGATGTTTATGCTGTGATTAATATCAACTATACTATGTTTCCATTGTAATTAATAAATATTGGTTAACAAAGTTATGTTTATGGAAGTTTAATAAAGGTTGTCAAATGTCATTTGGTGTGATGTGTTTATTGAAGGGGACTGGGACAAATGAGGTTTGGTAACAAACCAATTTGTCCAGGGACATCAGAGGGGGTTCGATAAATGTAGTAGTGGGAATTAAGATGGTGGGGGGATGAAAGGGTTAAATGAGAATGAGGGACAACTGGGAGGAAATGAAGTAAGGGCAGGGAGGGGCTTAAGGGGTTTATGCAAGTGTAACTGGGTAAGGAATCATATTTTGGCGTGAACTTGCTAGCCATTCTCCCTCCCTTTTTTGGGGGAATAGTGGGGATTGTGATTATTTTATCAGTCTGGGTAGGGTGGAGAAGAGGGGCAGGCTTGCCCTCTTCTGTTCTCCCTCTGGTGTTGGATGCTTATTTCAATGAGTTGGGTAAGGAAAGTAAGCAGTTGGACACTGCTTGATAATTAAAATAAGCAAGCAGAGGTAAAGATGCTGCTTATTTGGTACAATGTGCAATTCAGTAAATGGTAAATGAAGTGAGCGATGGGCTGCTGCTTCATAAGTGAGTGAGTGGATGTATGGATGCTGCTTACTGGGCCAGGATGAGTGAGAGCACACTGTCCTGGTTAACATTACATGGATGTTTATGCTCTGATTAATGTCAACTATACTATGTTTCCAGTGTAATTAATAAATATTGGTTAATAAAGTTATCTTTATGGAAGTTTAATAAAGGTTGTCAAACATCATTTGGTGTGATGTGTTTATTGAAGGGGATCGGGACAATAGCTTCTCTTTATTTTCTTTTTAAACAAACACAAATTACTTGAGGTACTGATAAAGCAACTGTTTGCACTATTACACAAAACTCATTTTTGTTTTGCCGCTAAACAATTCATCTTTGCACACACATTCAGTCTGTATACTTCTTGAGCATTCATAGTGATCCCCTTTCATAACCAAAAAGCCACACTGTGTACTGCTATTAATATAACTCTTAGTTTAATCATATGAATTTTACTCATTTCACCCTTTGCATATGCTCACAACACTGTAGGTGTAAATAATTTCAGCATCTTAGAATTGATAACCTGTTCAGTGAATAGAATTCATGTATTGCCCTTATCATGAAGCTATTACTTAAAAGTTGCAGTGCACTGCTTCTCAGATCACTTGCTTGGGTCCAGAAAGCACATGAAGTGCATGGGGCACTGTAAATACACTCCAGAATTGGTAGAAATATAATATTATCAGCAAAACAGACAGTATTCTAATAATCTACACTCAATAAGATTAACTGAAAGGAAAAAATGAACAATACAAACCATGTTAATCATAGAAAACTGCTTGCAAATCAACAAATTCATAAAAATATGTACCTTATATAAAGATGCACTGGTTTTATTTATAAACATTGTGCTGCTAGGTATACAGGCTTTGTGTTCCTTCAGATAACTTACAAATGGGTTATGTCACAAAACTGCTATAGTTTATTGGGTTCTGGTCTTAAGCTGTCCTGCCTATGTAACACCACCTACAGGTTTCCAACCATTACAGTATTTTGTATGATTCATTTTATATACCATCAGTGTGAAACAAACAAATATTGATTGGGGGTTCAAAGTGCATTACATAATAAGTCATGCCATAACCTGCCTAGGCTATACTGCCCTTTTCTTTACAACATTGCTACATTGGTAATAAGAAAAGACAATTGTTAAAATCCCTTTATTAATGGATTGGACAGTCCAAATAAACTAAGTGTAGCCTGCTCTCACTGGAAGCAAAGGGAGAAAAACTCCATACACATAGTAACAATAGAACATGGTAAACAAAACTTAAAAGTACAGTGCAACAAAAGACAAACTGCAGTATACAGCTGTATTAGATTATGTGTACTTTTAAGACAGCATGGCAGTAAAATGTGCTATAATCATGGAGTATCAAGGTAAGAAGCCTCTACTTAAGAAATTTAAAGGGAGAAGAAAACCGATGTAATTCAGCATTGGTATGATGGCTAGAGATGTTTGTTGCATCAATAATATAAAAAGTGGAGTAGGAAATTTGATGAATGTTAAATACATACATATATATATATATATATATATATATATATATATATATATATATATAGTAAATGGTGAATATTTTATATGATAGTAGATAAAGTATAAGGTACAGTACTGAGTGATGTAGAGAATGCTTATGGAAAGAGTTAGATGGAAGAGTTTTATAGGATAGTAGTGGTATATAATGTGATGAATACAGAGAGAGACAGAACAGGTATTATATGACCTTAATTGGGATACAGAGTGAAGTAGAGAGTGAAATCTTTATAACAGATGTAGTGATGATGGAGGGGTGGAAAGAAGAAGTGGGTTAGATGGGATTTGGAGATGAGGGTTGTGAGATGGAATTAAGGGTAAGAATTTGTTGGTTTGTGCTGAGGTAGACGCAGGTTATTCTTTAGATCTTATACGGTTATTGGTAGAGTGATCCTCTTTTGTGTAATGAGTGGAAGGTAGACAAGAATGAAAGCTTCACAGATAATTATCAAACAGGAAGATCCCACCAATGTTATACTTCTTTCTTCACACCATGATTACTGTAATGTTGAGTGCCTTAAGCTCTCAGTCCTTGATGCTGATCATCCGAAGTGGGTGAAAAATTCTACAACCATGCTATGAGTGTTTTTTTTTCTTTGATTTTTTTATATTTTTCTGTTAACTGGGTAAGGCCAATGGACACAAATATTCCTTTTTCAGGGTGAACTGGGAGCAAAGTTTGGTTAACTCACACATGCAGGCAACATAAGCTCTCTGTTGCAGTAAGCTCCATCCTTAATATTTTGAGTCCAGTAGATTATATTCTTCAAAACCAGGGCCCTGTCTACCTAAAGGAGTTCACAAAAACTAAAAATACACAGGAACAGATGAAGGGTACAGTACTAGAAAACTGTGTAAACGAAGTAAAAAACAAGTACCAAACCAACACACCTAAGCAACCACTCTATTTATTGAACATAAAAGAAAGTGATAAAAGTAAGTGCTTTCGCAATAACACTATCGCTTCTTCAGACTAATAAACAAGTAGAAAGACATGAGTTTAAAAAGAAAGCAAGACCAATCAGCTATCATATGCAAATCTGATAAATTAACTAAAAGGTACACACACACAAGCAATGCAACAATTGTTATAAATACAAGGGAAACAGTACAAATAAAATCTTAGTTTAAAATCTTTGTTTAAAAACATTAATGTTTAAGCGGGCATGCTTTCAAAAATGGTTTAAGGCTAGAGACGCTATTTAAAACAAGCAGTTTCTCTGCATTCAAGAGCAAGATCCATTTCTGTTCAGCCTTTTCTGTTTTATTAAATGTATCAACCTCCTCTAATACTAACATCCAAAACCTGAAGTACAATGAACTTAAAAATGTGTTCTGAGCCATGTAAACCAATGTGTTGTGCTAAGGCATTTGTATCTTTCTGGTTCCTAATATCCCTATAGTGTTCCAGAATCCTGTCCTTCAGTGATCTGTTAGTTTTGCCTATATAAGAAGGCACATGGCTCAGAACACACTTTTAAGTTCTTTGTACTTTAGGTTTTGGACGTTAGTATTAGAGGGGGTGATACATCTAATAAAACAGAAAGGGCTGAACAGAAATGGATCTTGCTCTTGAATGCAGAGAAACTGCCTGTTTTAAATGGCGTCTCTAGCCTTAAACCATTCTTGAAAGCACGCCCACAATGTTGTTTTTAAACAAAGATTTTAAACTTAAGATTTTATTTGTACTGTTTCTCTTGTATTTATAACAATTGTTGCATTGCTTGTGTGTACCTTTTAGTTAATTTATCAGATTTGCAAATCATAGCTGATTGGTCTTGCTTTCTTTTTAAACTCATGTCTTTCTACTTGTTTATTAGTCTGAAGAAGTGATAGCGTTATCGTGAAAGCGCTTACTTTTATCACTTTCTTTTATGTTCAATAAATAGAGTTTTTGCCTAGCCATGTTGGTTCGGTACTTGTTTTTTTACTTCAAGTTTACCTAAAGGAGTTGCTGGTGCTCCATGCTCTGATCAACCTTTTGCAGACTTCCAAGGAGCGATAGCCAGTACTTCCCAGACTCAGACCTGAGACCTTTGGTGGGTGTTCATTTGCCTATCTATTTCCAGCTCTGTGGGACTGAATATATTTTTGTTTTTAATTAAATAACTTGGAGGCACCTTTCAGGATATCCCTGAAGTATTTCTTATTGGGGAGGGTATACCATAAGCCACAGCAGAGTTTATCTTTGTCTTGGGCATCTTTTTTGGAAATGGTCAGTTAATTGCTGTTTCCAGTCTTCCTGTTTGCTATCTGCATCTTAATTTATATAATGTTTGTACTTAAGCATTTGTCTTACATTTTATTTGTATTGTTTGTATTATTTTATATTTTACTTATTTTTTTTAATTCATTTCAATTTGCATACTAGAGTAGAGCTCTGATCTCAGTGGATCAATTTCAGTCTCAACCCTGAAGAAAGGAAAGTACAAAAACAACCAAAAAAAAGTATACAAGATCTTATAATAAAGTAAAGATGTTTACAATTGGATAAATTCAAGCAAGACATGCAATAAACTTCAATTAAAACACAAAGTGTTAACAGATTATAGCACCACTCTATATATAGCACTACATACTTGCACACACACACACACACACACACACACACACACACACACACACACACACACACACAAAATAATGTACTGTTAAAAACAGAGGGTAAGCAGAAAAATGTTTAGGTGGATTGGTGGTTTGGGTAAGCTAGAATTTAGATTAGAGTAGGTAATAAACGAGTTGAAGTTAATAGTCTACTGATAGCTAAACATTAAATGAGATAATGTGATGTAGTCAGAGGAGAATGTCGGTGTTACTTTACGAGCTCCGAATGATGGTAGATTTTCATTTCAGTCTAGAGTGATGGCCAAAATGAGATTTCTTTGAGATGAGAAGGGCGACATTTCTATAATTTTGAACCAGGTGTAGAGAGGCAGTGCTTGGTACTTTGAACTTTGGTTATTTTTATTTATTTTTGTACAGGCCTCGAGTTCAAACAAATAAATAAAGCTAAATGTTAGCAATACTACATAGTGTATCCGAGAAGAATTCAGTGATCAACATTATTTAGTTAAATAAGTGCGAGGAATAACTGAAGTTACCAGTCAGTGCTCTTTGCAAGGTTTTCTCACCCCTCTACAGTTGGAACACTAACATTTTCAGGTGTGCCACCTATCATAATTACATTTTTGTACAGAAAGAGGCATTCTGAGGGGATCAGAAGGAAACTTTGAGTGCTTGTACTTGGAGGATAAGCTATGAAGAAAGGTCTGGTTTTAAATTTTAAACTGAAATAAAGACTATGTACCCTATAGTAATAGACTACAAGACTAAGGCATCAAAAATGTCAGCTGTTGGTGAAGGTGACAGTATGAATTCATTAAAAAAGAATGCTTCTGTTAATGGTGCAAGTTATCTGTAGCTCAGAAACAGGTCCGTGCTTTGTATTTATTTATAACATTACTGACCTTTCAGATGTTCATTGGTGTTGTCTGGAGAATTTTTTAATGGGAGCACTTAACTAAGAAGAAACATCAGGAAACAGTAAGTTACCCTGCAGTTAATCATAGCTGTCTCAAAAACCATTAATAATCTTTGCAATTTTCCAAGAAATCGTGAGAAATTAAATTTTACTCTTATGAAAGACACAGCACTGCCCTTTTTCCACCTTATTGAAATTAATTAATCAGTGCACAATGGTGCAGCTGTTGGGTTGGCGCCCCACAACAAGAGGTTCTCCAGTTCGATTCTCAGCTGGGGTACCTTCTGTGCTGAGTCTGCATGTCTTCCTTGTGTTTGTGTGTGTTTCCTCTGTGTACTCCAGTTTCCTCTCACATCACAAAAACATGTGTCTGGAGCATTACTCCCTGGGCCTCCAATGAAATTTGGCTTCGTTCCAAGTCAGACTTTCCCGGTAAACAAATGTTAAATGAAAATTTTCTGAATGACTTTAATTAGTACCTAAAGGACAGTGATAAATCTCCAATTAAAATGCATATCTGGTGGTGTGCACCTTTTCATGAGTAACTGCATAAATGTTTTCCCCCATTTAATGGAATCTGATTGCTAAGGCAGTTAAATATATAGAATCTATAACCATAAGTAACAAGAAATTAATCTTGCATCCAGAGAGATCTGCAACAGAAGCACAATTAAAACAGCAATGAAACACTTGTCTACCACTACAGTTTTGCTGTGCCTCTGGAAATTCCTTTCTGTTTGACACTTTAGGGATTTTATACGACTTTACAAGCCAGGAGTGACCACAGACCAAAGCAGTATAAATTACCTGAACAACACCACTCTGCATTGTGTTGTGCATAATGATTAGGTTATTCCTACTCTGAAAATTACAGTTAATTACACCTCTCTCAAACATCTCTGCTTAATCTGTACTCATCTGTAGTGCTTATACGTGCCTCTTTGGTTAGTGAAACTGGAACAAAAGCACTGATTTCACATGACAGTCTTGTAATCCTGTAAGAGTGAAACTGTAAAGCAAGCCATTAAAATCAGTGATGAGATTGTCATTGAGTGCGCTGTTCCTCTTGATGTTTGTGTGTGTGATTTGTTCAGTGTTACACAGAGAATAATGATAACCAAGTAATTCAAAATTCAAATGTGAAAGGAGTATACAAAGATACACAATGGTGTTTTCTGTCACAGATAGTGAATCAGTTAACTCTTGAGTGTGCCAACACAGACTAGCAAATGCCATTATCTAAAAAAAAAATAGGTTAAGCGTTCCACTCAGACAAAGCAAATCTGTAGTTGCAGTGGCCTCTTAACTGGTTTACAAAGCAGAAATCTTAAGTTTAAAACATGGAACCAAGATGAATGGCATAAAAGTCACATTATGCTATCACAAACTTAAACATTACTGTTCTACATGAGAGGTGAACTTTGCTAACTGCAGATCACTAACTGAACTGAATTAAGAGAACATGAAAGGTTGGGACAATTACTGGACATACATGATGCCAGCATGCTTTGAACTCCTGATGTGAGCTAAGCAGTCCAAGTTGAGTAGTTGCAAGAACTGATACAGCATCAGTCCTCAAATTGTATAAAATATATCAGTCTTTGGAAGGCTCAAGCTTCAGAAGTTCAGTACCATGATATAATATTGTAATCAATATCAGTCTGATATGTTAAAACTAAAATCTTGGTAAATGGAATTGTGACTGATAAAAACTGTCTGAACTCATATAAGATAAGTTAAGAAAAGCAATTAGAGTAATTCTTGAGTATAATAACCTTTCACTGAAAGAGAATGATTTGTTTTACAATTATAATAGAAAATATTCAAACCAAGAAAACTCCACAGGGAATTTACATTGAACATTTAATTATTTAGATGGTTGCAATTAGTTCTAAGCAGTTTCCCTTCAATAGTGAACATGACACAGTTATAGGCTACATTGGTAAAAAAATGCAAGACCCTTCCTTGAGCTAAAAAGTAAGCCATCAGCCACAAACAGTAAAACCTAAGTAGAGCAATTCTTTACCTGAAATAAGTTAAAGAATTTCCTATTCAAATCAACATGCATACAGTACAGAACTTGTATAATGAGTTGAAAATAAAATACCTAAATTAACAGATCATGTTTAGGGGGTGTATATATATATATATATATATATATATATATATATATATATATATATATAAAGAGCTGAACTAGAAAGATCTGCTTCTGGCTAAAAGATGTACTGCACCCATATTGTTCTTGGCTTTTAAGATCAAAACAGAATTTTCAGAGTACTTATAGTCAATATAATATTGCCTGATCTGTGCCCCCAAGAGTATTCTACAACAGCTGAAGAAGTAACTCTCGTAACATGTTTTGTACTAACAGTCATACCCTTTGTTCAGAGGTCCCAAACAGGATTTTTTGTGGCAGAAGATGACATCCTGTTTTCACAATTATTACAATTGGGGAGGTAACAGTCCTAACAATCTACTGCCCACTAAGGTACCATTATCATGTGTCCCACTGCAGCAGTTTCTTCAGGCAGTAGATTTGTGCAAAAGAGCACACATTACTGTAATAATGTTTATTTTTACTGTTAAAACTATTATAGTTTCACTGAGACAAATGCAGTTATATACTGTTTTACATATTTTCTTTTACAATTGTATACATTGTCTTTCTCATATTACATTTTAATGAAAAGGCAATTACAATGCCTCTTACTTTACTTTTGTTATTTAAACACTTATTTAATTCACATTTCTTTTTAAATTTGATATTACCTAGTTTACTTTTCTTACACTTTTCCTTGGAAAAACAGCAACATTTTCCCAGCCTGAGACTGTTGTTCTTACAATGAGTATTCTTTTTTAACACCTTTACTGAATTATCACTTAAGATACAGGCAAATATATATTTAAATAAAAGAAAACAATATATATTAACATATTCCCAGTTGCAAACATTATACTTCACACATAATCTTTTGTGTATTTATTACTGTAACATTACATACAATTATCAACTTGTGCCTTCCCTTAAACCTCACTCCTCCTCCTCCAAAACATTATTCTGCAGGTATTGTTCCCCAGTTCCCATTTTTGTATGTAATGTGTTCCTACCCTTTTCTAAAGATTCCACTTTCACTTATTTTATCCATGTTACAATATTCACTACTTCGAATATGGTTGATGTAGACTTTGATTTCCATTTTCTAATATTTTTTTTGGCAGCCACCGGAATTAAATATAACAAGACCTTAGCATGTCCAGGCAACTCAGATTGCTTATCTCAGCTCATAAATAAATAAAGTAATTAATTAATTGATTTCCTTAGTTATATCCATTTACTCACCCAATATTTCTGACAGAGTAATCTGTAGGAAATTTTAAACCCTGCCAACTCATTATACTCCAAAAACATGTTTCTAGTTACCTCTTTCTATTCCATCACGCCAACATTTCCTGTCAATTCGAGGAAAAATACTTTGGAGTGTGCTTGGGGTTTAACAATAGCTATGCAAACACTTACAGGTAAGAATCCTAAATCTTCCAGACTTTACTCCATATTTGGGAGATATACATTTGTCCTCCCATTGTTTCCTAGTGAATTACTTATCCAATCTGTCTTCCGAATCTTTTCTAACCTCCTCCGATTGATTCCCATAGTTATAGTGCAGTATATTATATGTCCTACTAATTATCCTTTTTAACAGCAGCTTCTGCTCTATATTCATTTAAACACTCTACCAGAGCAGGTCTTCCACCTAGGATTCCTCTATTCCTTTCTTTTTACCTGTACTCAGATAATCCCTGACAGGGAAGGCAATCACTAGACTGCAGTCCAAATATCTTCCTGGTCTTTTCCCATTCTGTTACCTTTCCCTTTCTAGTTATTTGTTCCAAATACCTTGGTTCCTTTGCCAGTTTTCTCTAATAAATTCCAGCCCCATCTTACCTGCACTCTGCATCCCTAATTGCATTCATCCCTGTTGGCAAACTCTCCTTTTTTCATTCTTGTGTTGGCTCAGGATATTTTCACCTACTTCATGAATATATCCTAGCTTCCAAACTTCCACAGGAATAGCATCTATTCCTGGAGACATTCCTACAAATGGATTATACATCTATGTTTTTATCTCAACTCATCCTATCTTAACTATTAATTGTTGTGCCATATCTACCTCTAACCTTGACATACTTAAGTCTTCTATATATATTTACATTTCTTGATTTCCATTTTTGCTTTATACAAATTTTCATAGGATCTCTGTTTTTTTTTTCTGTTATAGGCTCCCTACATTTGGCAACAACCTTTTTCACTTTCTGTTGCCCAAGCCACTGTCTTAAATGTTTTTGGGCTCTGGAGTTATAAGCAAAAATCAATTGCCTAACAGCAATCTTTCTAAACTCATGCATATTATTCCTTATTTTCTCTTTAGTACTTGGCAGTTGCACCTCTTCTTGTTCTGTGACATTCCCCTTATTCTGCAGTTCTTTAACTTTGTCAGACAACAGACATTACCACAGTTATAAAAATCACAAAATAAAAACAAATTGCTTGAATCGTCTGAATGTTTGCAGAATGCATCAGAGATCATTGGGCGGGCAGCTTCTGTTAAAATTGTTTTATTTTTTGTTATAAAAAAATAACTTTCTCTCTCTATGGAATTTTGATTCATTTTTGGTGGAGTACTATACTTGTTGTGACTAGTTCTTTAACTTTGTCAGATCATCTAAATAATTCTTGTTACCTTTTAACCTTTCTCTTTTTCTTTTATTTATACCCTATTTTTAAACGCCACTTTCATTTTGTCTCACTCACTAGCTATAACTTCTGAAGAAATTTCTATCTTCCTTAACAACTCTCGAATAATTCCACTACCTATTTCTTAAATTCCTCATTTTCACAGATATGTAGGGATGCCCTAGTATCTCATTTTCACTTAATTGCCCTGCATTTATCTTACTTGTTCTGCATGATCTGAAATAGTTATTGGATATGTGTCAAAGCTTTCACTTAAAATGCACATGTTCCTGTGAAATGTAATTTCTGTGTAGTCTTGGCCAGTTATTGTACCTTAGGGAATAATATGTAACTTCCCTCTGAGTACCTGTTAAAGAAGTCTACCCTTTTTTGCTATATTTTCTCTTCTAGGTCCCTCACTGTTGCAAGTCGTCTTCATCTGTAAGTAATATTCCCTGCTGAGAGCTGATTATTTCATACAACATTTTCTTAAGCTCCACAATAGCAGTTTTAGGTGAAATATAAATGCATAACAGTATAATCCTCCTCTCTTGCTAGTAGTCCTTTACTAGCACATATATACCATTATTATCTTTTTATCAGGGTTTTCCTCTTCTTTCGTTAAGTGCAAGTACGCCTCTTTTCCCTTTTCACTGATTTTCTAAATTCCCAAAAACTTGATGTGGTACAACAATGACACCAGGTCTGTTCACCAACCAGATATTTTATTAATACAAAAAATGTTGAGCGCTTTCATTCCTATTATAGGGAACTTTATCAGAACATATTTAAATTAGCTAAAAACACATTTTATGTATTTAAAATCATGAATCACATGTCAGCTTTTTAAAATGTCTGTTTCCAGATTTTGTGTTACACACTTCCACTAATGTCAGACAGACTGAGCCTTTATACAGTTGCTTCTTGTAGTCTTCATTTGAACCTATGTCACATTTTACAAGACTTTTTGTTTTAATGAAAACCCTCAAACAAGCAAACATAAAAAAAAAATCCACCCACCCAGAAACCCCCATAACCCATTAACTTAAAACAATCATACAAAACTATGTACCTCTTCACATAATGAAGTCTAAGCCTCCTTATAGGAACATTTGTCCAAAATCTACTGCTGTACCACGGCACTGCCTAACATAAAATTAAAGTTATTCATGCTAGAATGGATGCTACAGCCTGTGCTCCTACTTAGACTAATTGCTGTATGTTCTTGTCTTATATTTATTCTCCTCCCAGATATTAAAAACAGCCTGTATGCTTTCAGAAAACAGTAGCTTTTAGCCTTAAAACTAAAAAAACTAAAAAATGGAAAATGTACTTGTTTTCTTTAGTATCTTTACTCTATACAGCAATCACAGAAAAATGCTTTACTATATAATGTGCAATTTATATCAAGAAATATTTAATACAAATGCTGTTAAGAACAACAAATGCTTTACTTGCAGTTACTCTTCTTTCCCTTTTAGTGTCCTTCCAAACACAAATGACATGAAGTGGGGTATCTGCCTTTAAGTCCCCACTACAATTGTAAAAAAATCAACAAAAGTTCAATCTTTTTCAACCACTTTTTCCTGTAAAGCCATACTTCACAAATGTCATTGATGCTTTGTAGTCTCACATTTATTCACTAATTTCAGTGTTGTTGGTATTGCTGTTCATCTGCATCTCCCAACCCCAGACTTCAGCTCAAGTCCAAGCTACTCCTACTTCCAGTTCTAGCTGACTCCTGTGCTTTTTTTCAGTGTCTTAAGCATTTTCCTTTAGAGGATTGGAAAAGATTTCACTGGCAGTCTCTGTATGGGCTTTATTATCAGAAGAATGATTAACAGAGTTCTCTTCTGTTTGATGGTTCACTTTTTCTTGTTGTATTTCCTCCTTTGCTGTTCTGCACTAAATAATGACATTGATCCTCCAGGAAAATATACTCTAAAGATAGCTGAATACAGCAGCTTGAATCTCACTCCTGCCTCTCAATATTCCATGATGGTCAGATTGCTGGGATAAATTTGCTTCTCTTCTGCCTCATGTACAGTGAAAATCATCTTCCACAAACTGTCTACTGCCTCCAGTTTTTAATAATTTGTCTTTCTGCCAAAGTTTTGTCAGGATCAACACTTTCTGCTGGTATGATAGCACCTTTAATGCAGGTCTTGGATGCTTTCTCATGGCTAGGTTTGGAATATACGCATAATGTTTCCTTTCAGTTTTACCAGTCCTTCTGTGGAATATCAACCTGGTACATATTTGTGTTTTCACAAAATTAAAACAATCTGTTCCTTCCAGTTTCTCTGGTATAGTAAAAAGTCTCAGGTTTTCTCAGCATGCTCTGTCCTCTAATTTTAGCATTTTTTGAAACAGCTCTTCCTGAGCAATCTCATACTCAGCCAGCCATTTCTTTATTTTGATTTTTGCATTTTTTTCAGTTCATCTGAATAGCTCTTTAAAACTTCTTCCGGTCTTTTGTTATTTGAGTTGATATTCTCATTCAGTGTTTCATTTATTTTAATCAGCTCTACGCACATTTCATTCATTTTCTTTCCTCTAAATTACTGGGAGCCATCTCTTGTATGAAAGCTGGAGCTAGAACTATTTTTTGCTGAAAAGCTGCAGGATTCTTCCCAGTCAGTGTTTTTTCTTCACTTTTTCTAGTTGATTTTCTTTCAGGCTGTTTATGTTTCTTCTTTGCTGGCATCCAGGCAGTGTTCTAGCCAGTAACTGAATTTGACTAACATTGTTAGAATTACTAGCCCTTATTTTTCAATTTCTTTTTTGCCAGTGAGAGAGATGAAGTTATGCCATTGATCAGTGTGGAACTATCTTGGAAGTCTGATACAAAGTACTCATAATCTAACTTGCAATCATAGCAGCAGTGAAACTGCCAGTGGTAGTGTTGAGGTATTTCAGTTGACTGGATATGTGGGCTTCCCCTAGGGAAGTTTGTACTGTATCTCAGAAACACTTTTTAGTTTTAAGAGACAGAACCAAATGAAGCAGAAATGAAACAACTGACATTAAAGCAAGTATACCATTACTGGTGGACTGTGATAAAAGTCAGGCTGTGCAGGATGTATATAAAGCATGGGTATGGTTTACAGTAATAAACATGATGGCATACTCTGGGAATCTTACATGACTTCCTGTTTACTGTTTTACTCCTGTTGTCCAAAACACTTTTTTATACTCTTCCCAGGCTGAGTCTGAAAATGGTCTATATGGATCAACAAGGAATAAATAAATAGTATTACATCACTGCATTCAGAAATGAGCACATGCTAGGCTTGGGGAGGGATGAATAGAGAGCAAACCTCAAGACTATGGAAGTGAACTAACATTGTTGATGAATAGTAGATTTTTCTGTTGGCACAGTGGATAGCATTGTTGCCTCATAGCAAGAGGTTCTCCAGTTCGATTCACAGCTGGGGTGTCTTCTGTGTGGAGTCTGCATGTCCTGCCTGTGTTCGTGTGGGTTTCCTCCAGTTCTCCAGTTCTCTTCCATATTCCAAAGACTAGTAGTATGGGGATTGGACACTCTAAATTGGCCAAAGGTGTGAATATTCATGTGTGTGTTTGGTGCAGAAGAGCAGCTGTGGCAGGTCTGACCTTGTGGCAATGTGAACCTTGGCTCAGGATGATTGTCAGTGTTAAAGTGACACTGCTGACTCTATGTGTAAAAATGGGAAAAAGGGGATGTGAATTGGTGAGTGGATGGATGGATACTAGCAAAGGTCAATGTAGGAATAGTGAGAATCACTATCAAACGTTAAAGGGAGGCACAGAGAAAGTAAGAATGTAGATATGTTTAAAGGATGGAATTTTGTCGGGAATTTACGAAAAAATATGGGAGACAGAGATTGCAGCAACTCCTCAGGGACTCGTATATCTTATTTTGTGTTCATCCTCTGACACACAAGGGACTACTGAAAACCTAGAACATTCAAGATACAACTGGGCATGTTGCCTCTGCATTAGTGGGTGACCAGCAGCTGCTATTTCTGAAAACTGAGTCACAGTAGAGTGAGTTAGCTTTATGATTATATATATGTTTCAAGTGATAAACTGTCTCCCTGAAGAAGGGGTTTTATTTCATCATTTAATTTCAGCAATGGTATATTTTAATGGTATAAAATGGAGAGATGTCTTTGAAGTGTTACAAAGCTGTTATACTTTCAGCTATTACATCCCTCTTTTGGTGTAGTAATTCAAAACTGTTATTTCTGTTCTTTATCTGGAATCTTAAAGAGTGTTATGGCACCTGTTGTCTGCCAATATATTTAATAGCTTAATGTGTAATACATTTCACCTCTTCCTGGAAACGCATCTTTTCATTGTATCCAGAGTCGGCATGCACCTCATTTTAAGTTTTCTTTTGACTCATTTTTAAACTTTCTTCCATATGTATCTGTGGTTTCTAACCACATTGGAACCACTCATTATCATTATCATATTTGATCACCTGTATAACTAACTGCTCATTCTGAAGGATAAAATGTTTCAGCTGCACATTGTACATTAGAATATTATAGGTTTTTGTATACCACTATGACATCTCTTATCATGTTGTTGTTGTCTTTCAGCTTTTCCTGGTTAGGTGTCGCCACAGCGGAACTCCGGTCCGCTAATGATTGCAGTAGATTTTCACGAACGCTGAGGTACCAGCCCGACGTTCAACCTTCAATGAAGGCACGCCCATTTACGCATGTCTTTCGAATGACCACCCAACTGCAGGGAGGACATGCAGACTCCACACAGAAGGCACTCCAGCTGAGAATCGAACGGGAGAACCTCTTGCTGTGAGGCAGCAACATTACCGGTGCACCACCGCGAAAGTCTTATGTCATCTCTTATCATACCTCACATTAATGTTCCTGAAGCAAGTTTGCTTGCATTTATTTTAATTCATAGTGTCACATCTGGTCTAGCTAACACCAGAACAGAAAAGATAATAATAATTCTAATTAATGAAGATAAATATCCATTTTAGGAAAGCATGACAGATAACCTCCTTCCACAACTACGAAACAAGCTTCCATTTACAATCA
Organism: Protopterus annectens; assembly: GCF_019279795.1. Lineage (NCBI taxonomy): Eukaryota > Metazoa > Chordata > Ceratodontiformes > Protopteridae > Protopterus > Protopterus annectens. Next base: position 366,853,857 of record NC_056749.1, read on the forward strand.
GGATTTTATATATATCACTGAAAATCAAAATATCTAAAACTCAAAATATCAAAAATATTTTTAACACAGGGGGCAAGCCCCCCTGCACCCCCCCCCTGCTAATTATATCTACCAAATCCAAAATCATACAACACTGGAGAAAGGGCAAATTCTATTTTTATTTTATGTTTTAGATATTTTGATTTTCAGTCTTTTGGGCTTTTGATCTTCTGAATGGGATCCATATATATATATATATATATATATATATATATATATATATATATATATATATATATGGATCTACCTGACTACATCGACAGTTCATAACACCGACAACGACTTCACTGACACCACATAATCGACAGTTCACAAACACGACACCTCATACACTCGACACATCATAACAACAAACAAAACAAATCCCCTGTCCAAAACCCACACACACAACACAAGCACACCAAAATCCTTACAAACCAACACTAACCCTTACATACAATACACAACTATCTACAACCCTAACCGAAACCCTAACCCTAAGGTCCGTCACTATCGCACACTCACCTAACCCGCGCCCTAACTCACTTAACCCGCCCCTAACCCAAATAATATCACTACTGCACCCTTACCTAACCTGCGCCCTAACCTAACTACCATCAACACAGAACACTTTGCTTCTTAACTTACCTACCCCTACCGCGCCCTAACCCTAACTCACTTATCCCACCCCTATCCCTACAGACCGTTAACATCACACACTTACCTTACTCGCACCCTAACGGCCGTCACTACCGCATACTTACACATCCTTTCCCCATCTCAGTGTTCTCAGCGCCGGTGTTTTCCTCCGTCGGTCTTCTGACTTGTCGAACTTCTGAGTCGTTGTCGGTGTTATGAACTGTCGATGTAGTCAGGTAGATCCATATATATATATATATATATATATATATATATATATATATATATATATATATATAGTCTTTCTAAAGTAATGTTTATTACATACAAATGAAAACAAGGCAGGTTCACCCTGGCAAAACAAACGCGTGTGGTTTAACTAAATGCACAAGTACCTTTAACTCAGTCCTGTCCTGCAGAGAAACAGTTTCTGTTGACAGCTCTCTGTTTTTTCCTCTGGCAGGAACAATTACCAATTTCTTCTCCAAGGTCTTACTTCAATTTAGATTACTCTTTCTGCCAAAGCCAGTGTTATAGACAACCAGTTGTTTTCCACAAAGGGTAAATGCTCTCGCTCTCTGGGTTTCCCTCATTTCTCTTTTTACATTTCATTTCAGTAGTTCATTAGGCAAGCCATCTGTTACTAATATGGCTAGGCACCTTTCTGTTGTTAAAGAAACAGGTATAACTTTACTTCATTTAAATAAACTTTACTGTTTTTACAATGGATTCTTCATAAAACTGATACTATTACACATTCATACATTTGGGTGACTATCAGTCTTTCATTTGATAAAAGATCCCACACTATGCTACAATTGTTCCCTCACTTTGAAAGTGTCAGTTTCAGGCCTCCTGAATGATCTGTGCCCGCAAAACAGACCATCTGCTTTTTGGTGGGTTGAGCTGAGCCAGTTCAGTAATTTACCTGTGAATGGCTTTAGCCCATTTAATACAGTTAAGACTCTTGGCTTCTGTAGCCTAATTTCTCTAGCTCGTGCGCAGGGCTGTTGCCACTTTTCATAATGCTGTTCTGTTTCCTGCAATCACCGTAGTTTCCATTTGTTCCCCAAGGGTTTTGGACAGACACTGAGGTGTTACAATGTCATTTTGTGACTGCTGTACTACTACCATTACTTTTACACTATTACCTTACTAGTTTCTATCTGGACATTCTTCAGTAGCCTTGTAATCTGTATACTTTTAAGACAAACATTTCCACTGAAATAATCTGACCATGGTTCAGACTCAGATTTATTCTGCCAGGCAGTTCTAAAACTACTTCCTTGTTCCCTAAAAGAAGCATCCTTAGTTCTTATTTCTGTGGTTTAGACATGTCCTGGGATTCAGCAAACTTCCATGCAAGAATAAGGTATTCTTGCACGGAAGGGACCGTTCCCATGCAGCATGCCATGCATATTCATGTAGGCATGCTGCCATGCTCTTATATGGACAAGGTTCTGTGTATGAGTGCAGGGAGGGTGTCTGAGAGCAGTGCTCTCACAATACACATGCCCCCTGCACTCCATAATTGCCGTATGGCAATTTAAAGGTACCGAGAGTGTCGCATACACCATTACCTCTCAACTTCACAATAAATCTGGACAAAGCCATAAAAAACAAGGGACAAATAGGGACAAATGTGAGATATTGCTCTCACAAACTTAGAAAGTTGATAGAATGACAGGATTCTCATTAGCATGAATTTCCCAAAGGGTATGAAGTGTAAAGCTCAAATGTCTATCATTATTTACTAGCTGCAGTCTTTAATGCTTTGCCACTAATCTGCCAGAAAGGCATAATTGTATGAAAAATGGACCAAAAATATAAGGCAAAAATCTATGCTGTTGAGAAGTATGACGGACACTGTTAGCGTCAGTGGAGCATACCTCTCAAATGCAAAGCCTGTCACATCATCACCGTTTGAAAAGCACAACCCCCCCACAGATAATGTTGAAGAAAGCAATGCGCATACCCCAACATTACAATAATAAAACACAACAGTTTAATTATTTTTCAATCCGCAATAAAGTTCAATGTAACTGAGCAGGTGTGCGCATTGTGCAGCTCTGTTCAGCCTAGCTTACACATCACAAGAAGCTAAATAGGAATATACTTTGAAAAAAAGCAAATTAGAAATAGCGAAGTGGTTAATGCATTCCCTTTGTAAGTAGTCATTCCTGGTTTGATCCCCACTGAAGCCAATTCGTATTGTACATGTGAAAGCAGTACAGAATTTTTTTTTTTTTTTTAAAATTAGGTATCAAGTAACATATATTTGTTAACCAGAGTAGTGTAGTAGGTCCAGATGTGAGGTGTAAGTGTAATAAAGTTGTGAAACCCCCATATAAACACAAGTGCCCCATACAGTATAGTCGCACAAGAATAAATGTAGTGAAAGCACATAAGGGGATCTCAGGGAAGGTAAACACAATTATAATATGTCAGGAATGATGAATCAATCCAATACAGATGATAGTCTATAAAATAAAACATAAGCAATGCTAAGCATTGCACAGCTATGCTTACTGGGTATAAACATATTCAAAACAGTCCAATCATGACAAAGGGTGGGAAATCGGCCGTATTTAAACCTTGCAGGTGGGAAGCAACTCATAACCAGTTGTAGCTCTCCACTTTAGGCAGTATGGCTGGTGTTGGAGAGGGTATGTACTTTTGGGCACAGCGCTGGGGCATACAGGATTCTAAGGTCATGGTAAGACTCCTTGTTAAAAACCATGACATGAGACTGCTGCAGGACCAGTACCCAATACAAAGCAGAGGCCTGGGAAAGTCTCGCCCACGATCTCACTAGTGCCACTGGCATCCCTCGGACTGGTGAGCAGGTCCGGAACCACTATGCTGACTTGAAGCGGAGGAAGAGGGAGCTCTTGGACCAGTGGGTCCAAGAAGCACAGCAGAGGGGTTATGTCCCAGGCATGTGTAAGTATTCATATAAATAACTGTTTAACAAAGTCCAGCCTGTGTATGGGATGGATAGGTATGCATAAATGTTTCTCTATCTTCTTTACAGCTCCAGTGAGTGGGCTGAGAACTAGAAAGCAAATGCAAGCAGGTTGAAAAGGCTGTGTTGCGAGGGTCTATATCAGAACACTGAAGTATTAAAACTTTGAATGTTCTGATATCGAACACTATTCAATGAATGCTAAGAATAGCGAAGTTGCAGAACACCAAATTCTTTCCTCGGGAAAGAATTTGGTTGCCCGTTTTTGTGGCATCGCTATTCTTAGTGCTGTGGTGGAAAGTTGCAGGTTGGGTTCAGGTAATTGTGCGATTGTTTATACGTTAGGGTTAGGGGCGGGTTAAGTAAGTTAGGGTTAGTAAAACGGACATAATTTCTTTACAAGACTTATTTCAAGCATTAGATCTGGTTCAGTATATGATGGCTTTTCAACCCTTTCATAGGAATCCTAATTTAAAATTGAATAATCAATTAATTGATCTTAAAAAGTTTCCATTGATAGTTAATTTAACTTTGATTGATATATATAAATATCTTGAATTTTCGGCCAACCAAATAAGACAAGAATTTAACCTACCTAAAAATTATATTGTTATTATGAGACAAATTGGAGAACTTGCTATAAGTTACTTTAAAAATTTTAAACCTGAAGATGAGACTGTGAATAAATGCTCTGATTTGTGGCAAGCTCTCCAACAGGATATTAAATATATAACAACAACAAATAAATTAATTAAAGAATTTAGATTTCATGATAAAGTTTTGTTATCAAACTATTGGGAAGAGAAAATCCTATTGACAGACAAAAGTATTATGTTAAAAGCAATTGACTTGACTACCAAATCTACTTCTCTTCAAAAATTGATATATACCCAGATGATGATATCGAATAATGCATATTATACACGCCTTGCCTTCATAAATTTAACTCTAAAAACTCTCCAACCTGTCCATATTGTAAGAATCAACCAGCTGATCTTCTTCATATGTTCTGGAGCTGTAAATGCATATACAAGCTTTGGAATTCCCTTAAGATTCAACTTCAGAAGATGGGTTACCAAAGCACAACGTTGTCATGGAAATTTATGATTTTGCATATTCCCCCGAAAGAACTCCCTAGATCACAAAGTATTATATATATTAATATTTTTTTATTAATGAAGCTTTATATAGCCATGAATTGGTTAGACCCATCTAAAACATCATGGGAAAACTTTAGAGTTTTGGCAACAAGGCATATATTAGCTCATAAACTACTTTTAAATCCGCATCATTAAAATATTAATAATCCAAAAATTTGGGAACAGATATTTAATATTATACTAGCATAATACTTTTAACTTGAAGGTATTAACAATTATTTATATGTTTGGAGAGAATTTTGTAATCAAACTGTCTATTACTTGAAATGTTATTAATTACTCTTTGTTTTTCTTCTATTATTAATGTTTCACATTGAAGCATTCTTGTAAATATTGTATATTTGTTTGGTGTGATGGTTAGTGATATTAGTTAGTAGTTTTTTTTTTTTAATTTGTTCTTGTTTTTAATGATGTACGAAAATAATATAATAATAAAGATTTATTATGGAAAAAAAAATAAGTTAGGGTTAGGGCGTGGGTTAGGCGTGTGTGCAATAGTGACAGACTTTGGGGTTAGGGGTGGTTTAAGTGAGTTAGGGTTAGGGCGCAGGTTGGGTGAGTGTGCGATAGTGACAGACATTTGGGTTAAGGTAAGTGGATAGATAGTAGTGTATGTTTAGTTTAGTGTAGCGTTAGATGTAGGAATTTAAGTGTGTGTGCGGTTGCTGTTTGTTTGATGTGCTCGTGTTATGTGTATTTGTTTCGGAGCAGAAAATTGTTTCCATGGGAAAAAATTTGCTGTTCTGAATGTTCGATATTTTCATGTTTAGATGTTTTGGGGCCGATCTTTTCATAATGTGATATAAACACCGTCGCGAGGCTGGTGAGTAACAATCTAGCTTGCAGTATTCATACAAAATAAATATAAAGCAGTAGAATGTCACCTGGCAGTATTACAAAAATGGGTATGGTTTGTACTGAATAAACCAGACAATATTACAGTAATAGTCTCATATAGGTTATATATAAATAAAAATGTAACTGCATGTCAATAAAATTCAAAACCCTGGACTAGTTGTATTTACTCTGGTATTGTATGAATTGAAATGTGCACAGGTTATGCACAGCAACTATAGCTCTGAAAGCATTAAACAATCAAGTCTCATCTGACAATGTTAGTGCCTTTGTAAGACACGAGCTTAACTGATATGAAATGTTTCATGCACCAAGATTTGATATTTGAATAGTAATGTTGTGTTAATCACTGTTTTCCACACTGTGCTATGTCAAAAGGTATGTATAGGAATGTTGTAATTACAAAGTCAGATTGTACAAGCAAGAGAGAATGAGACAGAAAACATTCAAGGAAGAGACAGCAGTTTCTCAATAGCTCATTCTGATGAAACACAAACTTGTTATATTTTTTAGCAGAAACAGCCACGGTTCGAATCCTGAGAGTGGTAGTAAGCTGTATGTATAATTTCAACTAGGAATATGTGTAGAAACAGTCAGGTAGTGTTAACATAAATTTCCTCCACAGGTCTTCCAGGTAAGAGAAGGTATGAAGTAGCTATAAGAAGGCCATTGTTTTTTTGTGTCCAACACCCACGGCCCAACTCCAAGGCTGCACATGACAGCAAGATAAGTACATAGACCAAGTGGTCTCCCCCAAGAAATGTTCAAAAGTGTCATGCTGTAACAGCTACTGATCTCTGCTGCCAACAACCAGGGTGACTGATAGAAATCAAGGCAGAGTATGGCAGTAATACACACACACACACACATACATGCACACGCACACACACACTGCACATAGGTAACCCTAGCTATGTGAATATGGGTAGAAACAATCAGGTAGTGTTAACAAAAACTCCCTCCACAGGTCTTCCAGGTAAGAGAATGTATAAAGTAGCTAGAAGAAGGCTGTACTTATACACTGTGTACAAACATACCACTGCCCAACCCAAGGCCATAGGTTGTTGTAATAATACCTGTAGAGTAATGATTATAGACATGATCATTAAAGCTGTGACCACTGCAAGAATCTTCATTTGTTAACTGACATCATCTCTCTCTCCCCACTTTTCTTCACCAATAATCTAAACACATAAATGAATGGGTATGTTTTCCACCAAACCTACCATTGGGACATGTGTCCTATTGTTCTACAAATGTTGAAATGTATTCCAATTAATGTTCCCTGTTCAAATACTAACATTGGTGACCTGTTGCTATCAATGTAACCTGCATGCAGGTGCAATGCCCACTGTGGTTCTATATCTGCATATATTCTGTTTGCTATGCAAATGTTCCAAACCTGGTGTTTTGGGTTAATGGGAATACTCATGTATGCTGTTATAACTAATCCTGGAATGTGTTTACCATTACTAACCAACATATGTTGTAAAACTGCAATACTATAGCATATCTAGGAAAGCTGATCCCAGTGGTTCCACATCTCCTGCCTTATCTGGCTGTGGCACCAGGCCCCAGCACATTTAGGAACCACCCTGGGACCTCCTCGTCCGCTGGTCCTGCACCATCTTTGGGTGGAACTACCTTAGGGGATGGGATGGGCGCAGACAGGATCCTGTCACCCGAAGCCAGGTCTGGGGTCTGGTGCATAGCGAGCTCCGCAGAGAATTGGAAGATCTGCTATGCCAGCTTGAGGGCTGCATGGTGCATTTAGAGGGTCAGCCTGCCCCTCCTGCTCAGCCCCCAGCACAGCTACCTTTGGGGCCCATGGATGGGGACCTCAGTCCCACTGTATCCATTTAGGGCCTTATGGGCTTCTGATTACCAAATACCCTTCCCCGTCCAAGGTCTTTACTCCCCATGTATCTTATACCTCCCCTGTATGCTGTCTTGTCTGTCTTCCTACCCAACCTACCTCCCCAAATACACCTACTATCTTTCCCCAACATCCCACTCTCACCTTAAAAAAAGGGCAATCTGTTCCCAAAAAAAAATTTTTGCCCCATACAAAGATGTCCATTTTGCACACATGTCCATTGGACACGTAATCTGGACTAACTGGCTTCACAACACATTATTGTTGTCCTCACCCCTCTCTCAGGGATTTGAGTGTCCAAATATACCTCCAAATTCAGTATATATGCACAGCTGTTGCTGTAGAAGAAATGGACAGCTATGGACCTTCCCTACACCCATCCTGCACATCCCTAGCTATCTTTCATATTGCTTTTCCCTCTTCATGCCCCCTTTTTCAACAATGTCCTATCACCCCTTTTTTCTTTTCTTTTAAAGAAATTAGCACAGGGATAAGTGGGAATAAGCAGGAGTAAGCCTGTTTGCATAGTGCTAAGCGATTCCTACACAGAAGTACTTTTAAGGCCAACTGTCTGTCAGCATGTTTAACTGGAGGTTAGCATTACTTACTGCCACGCAAACCCGTTTACAACTGCTTAAAAGTGCCTTAATCACTCTGTACTCAACAGCCCTTGTTTTTCCCAGCAATAAAATAATCAGCCCTTGCAAATCTTGAAACCAGGACCCTGAAAAACATAGCCACAGCAATTTACCACTAAGCAATCTGAGCTGTAGATAGGTCTGACGTTTTTTTAAACATATCATTCAACACAGTTATTCAACAGTAGGGAAATGTTTTGATAACATTAGTCAAGTTTTGTACATACACACACACACACACATATATATATATATTAATACGTAATATATGTAGAGATATATATATAAAATATACACACATATGATAGGTGTATATATAGAAAAGTAAATAAATACATATGTGTATATATATATATATATATATATATATATATATATATATATATATATATATATATATATATATATATATATATATATATATATATATACATATATATATCTGTATATACCTAAAACAAATTTTATATATATAGATATATATATATAAACATATATCTATATATATATATATATATATATATATATATATATATATATATATATATATAGGGTTTTACTTTATAATCTGGAAATACTAAAATACCAAATTTTAGTATTTTGAGACTATAAAGTCAAAAGTACAGTTACACGAAACTGCATAATATCGAATGCAGAAATGTGAAATCCGCCACTGTTGTTGCATTGTGACGTGCGGTGAGGTTTGTGGATTTAGCTGGGGATTCAGGTAAGTGGTATTCTTGTAAGTGTATTGGGAAGGGATTTTAGTGTGTGTGAGTGCGTGTAGCGGTGGATTGTATGTATTTGTTTGTTTAGCGCGACCTCTGACTTAGTATATATAAGTAGGGGGTGGGGGCAGGTTCGCTTGTCCCTCTGCTTATAGGTAGGGTAGATGTGTTTGTGTTGTTTTGTTTGTTGAAGTGTGATTTTGTGGGTGTATGTGTACTTGTTTGTGTGGTGGTGTGTGTATGTGAATGATTGAGATTTTGAATTTCGCAGTTGTGGGTGTCTTTTTTGGGCTTTTAGCTTTATAGTCCTGAGATACTAAAATTCAGTATTTCGAGATTATAAAGTGAATTCATATATATATATATATATATATATATATATATATATATATACATGGATCTACCTGACTACATCGAAACACCAAAAGAGTGAAAACGACTTCACCGACGCCAGAAGATCGACAAGACATAAGACCGACGGAGGAAGACACCGACGCTGAGAACACTGAGATGGGGAAAGGATGTGTAAGTATGCGGTATTGACGGACGTTAGGGTGCGAGTAAGGTAAGTGTGCGATGTTGACGGTGTGTAGGGATAGGTGTGGGATAAGTGAGTTAGGGTTATGGGGCGGCTTAGGTAAGGGTGCGAGTAAGGTAAGTGTGCGATGTTGGCAGTGTCTAGCGATAGGGGTGGGATAAGTGAGTTAGGGTTAGGGCGGGTTAGGTAAGGGCAGTAGTGATAGTTTTGGGTTAGGGGCGGGTTAAGTGAATTAGGTTAGAGCGGGTTAGGTGAGTGTGCATAGTGACGGACCTTAGGGTAAGGGTTTGGGTTAGGGTTGGAGATAGTTGTGTATGTATGGGTTAGTGTTGGCTTGTAAGGATTTTGGTGTGCTTGTGTTGTGTGTGGGTATTGGATAGGGATTTGTTTTGTTTGTTGTTATGATGTGTTGAGTGTATGAGGTGTCGTGTTTGTGAACTGTCGATTATGTGGTGTCGGTGAAGTCGTTTTCGCTCTTTTGGTGTTTCGATGTAGTTAGGTAGAGCCATATATATATATATATATATATATATATATATATATATATATATATATATATATATACAGAGAGAGAGTGCAGTCTGACATCAGATCCACACTCTGAACCTCTTACTGCAACAAATCTGTCCAAAGGCTGTCAAAATAGGGCCAAGGGGCCCAAACTAGGGACCTCTTTTAATTATTGCCCTTATCCCTTCCTCCCCAGCAGCAACTGTTCTGCCTTGCAAGAAAATAATAAATCCTGCCAAATCTTGAACCCAGAGCCCTGTAAACTACAATCAATGCAATGTACCATTCCACCATCTGATCTCTATACAATAGTGATGATTTTCCAAACATATCGGTTAGTACAGTCATTCAACAGCAGGGAAAGGAGTCTGTAGAATCAGTCAGGTTCTCCATATATACATGTATATATGTATGGAGATGCATATATGTGGACAAATCTATACATAATATATATATATATATATATATATATATATATATATGCATACATACATAATACATGTTTTATATATATATATATATATATATATATATATATATATATATATATATATATTGAGAGAGAGAGAGAGAGATACATCTACATTTATATCTACATATATGCATACATACACACACACACACACACACACACATATATATAGAAAGGTGAATAAATACACACATATATAAATATATATATATATATATATATATATATATATATATATATATATATATAAAACAGCTACAAACACATGCAATCTGAGGGTCATGCTGCTGCACCCTAGAAATCTAAATCTGAAAATGCACTCACTGGAAGTATTCCTTAAAATGGGGAACAATGACATCTGTGCTGTAACAGAGACCTGGTTAAAGGCAGCAGGAAGCACCCCTGTGCTACCAGCCTATAACTCATTCCACACCTTTTGGCTGCAGAACCCGGACTGAAGCTGCAAAGGTGGTGATATTTCCATATTTATTAAGGATGCACACACACTTCTAGAGTGGTAGACCAACATTATGCATTACAGATCCTGCAGGTGTAGCTAACATTGGGTAAGACAGTGGTTCAGGTTGTAGCCTGCTATATGTCCCCAAACATGTCCCAAGATTCACACTCTATGTCTCTAACTATTAACCGGGAAAGCTACTCATGTACTGATGCACATGCCGATCACATCAACCTGGTCCTTGCTAACATGGGCGACTGTTGCTGTACACCAGTAGTCATCCCTCCCTAGTTATATCTGAAACAAATTAATCACCTTTGAAAATCCACAGCTCCCCCCACCCCCCTGCACAGGTAACCACCATGAAGAGCCTTTCCAAAGCTAGCTATGGCTTCCTAAAAGCAGCAGTTGCCAACCTCACAGCAGCCATGCAAATGGAGACTAGTTGCATGACTGCAGAATCAAACAATGCACTATGAACACATACACAAATGCATGGACACTGCCATACCCAATAGAACCAGAACCCTCACCTTCAAAAAAAGGAAGCCAATCTGGTGGTCCCCGGCCATAAAGAAACTGTACAGTAGAAGGAGGGAACGGATATGGAATAAGGTGAAGTCCCAAGACAGGGAAAAAAAAACCCTTATCAGTCTCAATTAAAAGTTGTGATCCCTCATCAAATACTACAAAGTTAGCTGTGAAAACAGAATTGGAGCACATAGTAAAGACAGCCACAAGGCCTCATACAGTTATGTAAAGAATCTCCATGGTAATACCAAGATTTTCTCTGAGCTACTAGACAATGGTACCTCCTAGACTGAGCCAACAAATATTGCCAATATACTGGCTGACATACTGAGTGCAAACTGTACCCCCCAAAGGACTAATCACAATACCAGTACACTGCCAAGCACCTAGTATTACTGCTGCACAGGTTAAAACACCACTGTCCAAGGCCAAGAATACAGCTTATATGGGACCTGACAATATTTCTGGCTGTGTTCTACATGGACTACACAGAGTGACCTGGCACCTCATCTTTGTGCCCTGTTCAAGCACAGCCTCACCTCAGGTTTTGTCCCTACTGAATTATGCACTGCTACAGTCACCCTTCTCCACAAACGATGTGTGACCGCAGACCCTGAAATACTGCCCCAACTGCCTGACCAGTCTGTTATGCAAAGTTATGGAATGCATCATCACCTAATATACAGGGATATGGGAATCTGCAAACTCAGGATCCCACACAGTTTACTTTTGTGAAGGGAAGGTCATACCTGCTCAATCTACCTGGTTAACTTCTTTTAGTCAGTCATCTGAGCTGTGGGTGAAGGCAAAGTGGGACATACAGCCTACCTTGATCTGGCCAAAGTCTTTGATAACATTCCCCACTCAGGAATCATGCAAACACTCACTAAGCTAGTCATCAACCCTTATATCACTAGGTGGGTTGCAAACTGGGTCACAGATAGGACTGACAGTGTGGAAATAGCTGACTCCAAGTCAGACTGCTGAGCAGTCATAAGTGGAGTCCCATAGGGTTCTGTCCTGGGTCCTCTCATGTTTAGTATCAACTTCTCTGAAGTTCATGTTAACATGAAGGGACTCTGTCTGACAAAGTTTGCAGAAAATTGCAAGTTGGGAGCTATTATTAACTACCCAAGTGATGTTGGCATCCTACTGAAAGGCCTCAATGAGGCCAATGACTGGTGTCAGAGCCATGGCCTTAAGCTCAGTGTTAGAAAATGGGCTGTCATCCTCTTTGGGGAAACCCTGTTCCCATGAATTACCACATTGATGGTAGTCCCCTGAACAAAAAAGGTGTTATAAGAGATCTGGGTACACAGGCTGACAACAATGTCTCTTGACCACCACATTAGCATCCAGGAAGGAATAGGTCATTGTCCCCTGTACTCTTCTTGACAGAGGTATAAAGTTTGTTTCAGCATACATATTCTGATGGATGTGAGGTAGGTAAATGAAATGTATGTCCTCATTTTCTGACAACAGTCATATCATTACAGTGATTTTCCAGAGAAATGATAATAATCTGTAAAACAGGCCAGAAATATGAGCAGTAAACCTGGACAGCCTGAAACAATCCAGCCAGTTGACATGTATGCTCAGAACCCTTTTCTGCAATGAATCTGGACCAAGGCTAACAAAGTGGTCGGTGGTAGCCATGAAAATGGGTATGTATCCAAAGTACTGGCATAGATAAGCTAACACAGCTGCTGTAGTAACATCCTCCCGTGTGCTCCTAACATATATGTAGTGAAATAGCACAAATAATTGAATTAAGAAATCTACTTTGGGTAATTACATGTGTATTTACAAATATATCAGGCACTATGGGGATGTAACAGCAATGACAAACAGACACCAGTGTGAAAGTGCATACCCACAACCAATATCACCACAGTCACATACCGGTAAGTCAAGTGAACAGTAGAGTATATGGACTGTGTGAACAAATATATCATTGTTTGCCACTTACATACTAGCCCTACATATACAGTCCTAATTCTCAGAGTAGCCTGAATCCTGACCTTGGTACAGGACATGTCTCAGTCTACCCCTACAAACACATACAGCCAATAGATCAGCAGAAACTGGAGCAACATGCAGTCAGATAAAGGAGGAGCCATAACACTTCCATCCACCCCCCTCCATACACAGCCCAAATAACATGTACACATGACATGTGTACATAATCATGACAGTCTGTTAACAATGGCCAGATATCTAAGGGTGTTCTCTATACACCAACCGCTTGAATGTACAGACTTCAAATTGTTTTCCAGCCTTTCCCCTCAGCAGAAATGACAGCACTAAATAATGATAGATCATTATACCTATCAACCTCCTACTGTATGACATCTGGACAAAGCCTGACATAATTGGTGGACAGAAGCCCAAATACACTGTCATGCTTGACATATTGCTGTTATATACTGAGAAAGTTGCTGGTGTTGCAGGGTTTGATGTAACATATCCTTTCTGAGGGATGTAAAGTCAGAAAAATAATTGGATGTTAGCATTTGTAGACTGCAATCATCAGAGTATGCTACTGATTTGCCAAGGACAACACCTATCTGGGTACCAGACCAAACATAACAGGCTAACCAATAGCCATTATGTGGATAGCCCTACAGCTGAGAGCTATGCAGAGACAGAACTTTGTCAGACTGAAACCCATGCAGAAATAGCATATGCAGACAAACCCTGTTAAACTACCAGTATTCCAAACATATAACAGCAATACTCATATTCTGCCCCTAAAGTCTTGAACCTTCTCCACCATTTAGTTGGCTTTTCTCCACAAGTCTTGTTGTAAGAGGTAGTAGCTCACACTACTCCAGGATGTCTTCCTCACAAGTAAGGGAAAGGGCCAACTCCCACTTGGCGTACTCATTTATAGGAGTGTGTTGCCATGGCATTGGCTATTGGAAGACCTACACAGCTGCTCTGCATGCAATTAGCAAGTGGGGAACACGAATAGGTGCACAGGTCATCACCTGATCATGAGCATCACGTACAAAAGCCATGCTGCCACCTATTCAAACCAGCTCTATCCCTGTAGTGCACAGAGAGAGAGAGAGAGAAAACAAATAAAACAGAAAAGAGAAGAAAAAAAGGTAGTGGAAGATGTATGCATGTAATTGAATGTAGCACTTGGTCTGTAATAATGAGAAATATGATTTGGGAGAATATATGTCCCAACAAGACTTGCTGTACTAATGTCCCTCTCTGCAGTGGGTGAGGTCACAGCCATAACTCTCAACTGTACAGATCTTCACACACTGTCCAGATTTTCCCATCATAGATTTTTGTCTGTTTCTCCTGAAATCTGTACTTTTCTGGCAAATAGCCGAGGACTGAAGTCATCAAGCAATGAAAAACACTTGAGTTTAAGACTCCTCATCCTTAAGAGTATTCATGGTAATGCAAAATGTATCATTCTACAAACTTCCTAAGTTTGTAACAGGAATATTTAAAGTCTGTCCCTATTTATTCCCCTATCGTTTTAGGATTTGTCCAGATGTGACACTCTAAGAGGTTGCAAGGTAGGATTACAGCTCAGGAGCCTGACTCACCTTGGGAAAGGACAGCTCACATATGACAACCGCTGGGGTGTCTGTCGAACAGTTGTGACTGTGCCACTGCTAGGCCAGTTAATGGGATGTTGTCCATATCCATATGTTACCTGTGAATATAAGTATGATACATGTTTGTCTTGTAAAGAGACCTATATAGGGCAAGTGCATAGCAGAGTACTGTTGCAGACATGTATGCTGAACTGCATGTGATATATTGAATTAATAACATTCAACCGTACAGTGTTCTGCTGTACAATAAGCACATTTGTGACTGATATCTGTAGTCACATACACATATACCTGTGTTATGTTAGCCAAACCATTGGCAGGTCTGTGAGCAATGACAATGTAACATAATAGCCCACTTATGACTGTTGGACATCTTCCAGGTTATCACAGTGATGTCAAAGCCTACTGTACAATCAACTTACTAATGTATGGTGCAGCTATATTAATACAGTATCAATACTGATGTCGCTTTAGTCACCCATTTATGTGTGCCATTGTCCAGGTGTACTGCTATAACAGGTTGAGAAGTATGATTGAGCAGCAAGACTGTAAATACAGTGTGCCATGCTAACATAGAACAGAAATGTATACCATTGTAGCACCTGAGCACATGTATGTATAAGTATGTCCAGCTGGAAGGCACAAAACTAATCACATGGGTTTCAGTCAGTCAGGTACATAGGTTGTGAGTGTTGTACATGTGTGCAATATCAGTGCCAGTGCATACCACAGACATAAATGTGTACAGCTACTGGATGTTGCATTGCCCTGACACTGATATGGGTACTAGAGTAGGCATGATTATCAGGTAGTATTCGGAGAAGTGTCCAACTGTGTTATGACCCTCAGTCCATGCCTACCACTAACAGCAATATCAACACCTATATACAGTGGATATCACAAGTGTACACACCCCTGTTGGAATGCCAGGTTTGTGTGCTGTATGACAATGAGACCACAGAAAATCAATTCATAATGTTTCTCATCTTGAATGTGACCCCTAACCTGTACAATCCCATTGAAAAGCAATCAAAGGTGTTTCTAGGAAGGTGAGCAACTATTGCCAAGTGAAGATGTGCCATGATGTTAAGAGTCCAAGCCAAAATGAAGGAATGCTGTAACCATCTCAAGAGGTGCATACACAACATATCAGTTTAAGGGTGTGCACACTCATTCAACTGGCTTATTGTACTGATTATTATTTCAGTATGTTTCCATAGACCAGATTATTTTTTCAATTGAATTGTACAGGCTATAGGTCACATTAAAGGTGGGAATTGTTTCATAATGAGTTATTGTGTTGTCATGTTTCAATTGCACAAATACCAGGCATTGTGACAGGGGTGTGTACCCTTTATAGCCACTGTAGCTATATGAAATCAGAAGTAGCTGACCTGTATAACCAGCCTCCACCAATGTAGAGTAATCCCCTTTGGTGGACAGCAGCAATACACAAACCACATAATAGGTCGATATATTGGCTGTACAGGGACACATAGGTGCAGGCAGCTACTTGGAAGCAAGTCCACCTCTATCTGAGCAAGCATTTAAGTTCACAGGTGACTTCCTGTAAGGCTGACTATAACTACAAGTCAGACATATCCATACCACCATGGGCAATTGCAACAGTGTCTCCCCATATGTTGTCAGTCTCAGAGGAAACAACACAATTCACCCTGTACTGGAGGTAAAGAACACCTCGAACATACATGCTATGGGTATAGGCAACCTGGATCAGACAGGTTAGGTGGGAACATCGCCAGCCTGTCCACACCAGTTGTATAGTGGGATATGCACATCAACCGGACTCCTCCCCTCAGCAATGGTGAGCATGTACATATTGCCTACTGATGGCAACAACAGCAAATCACCATGGGGCATAATAACATCACTGTCTGCTTCCTACATGAACTCAGGCATGTGCTTCTAGCTCCATCACACACCACAGTCAAACACAGACCTGCCACCATCACATGGAAGATGGCCACTGTCAACCCTATACACAGAAATGAATGAAGAATACAGGATTATGCAATTAAGTGTCCAACACTGGGGGGAATAAGATAGCTCAGGGCCAGGAGTGTAATGCAAGCTGCTATAGCCATGATAGATTGGAGAGTTATGGTGTAGTTTGGATTATTTTCAAGTAATATCCACTGTTGATGTGCAATTTGACAACCATATGAGGTCCTGTGACCTTTTTCCTGTTTATGTCTTCCAGGTAACATGCAGAGGGCTTGTCTACCAGCATTCTCTGTTGGGGAAACTGACATCATCACCCAATATGTGATCGAACATTATGCCCTGTTATTTGGATGGAGAGCACAGGATGTGTGGGAGATGACTGCCCTGTGGAGTGATCTGGTCCACAGGGTAAATGATGCCAGCCTGCACAGCAGAACCTATGAGCAGATGCAGCATCATGCCACTGACCTCATCCGTCATGCCCATTAATGGGCTACTGCAGTAGCAAGGGACTGGCTAGCCACAGGTGGGGGCCCAGCCATCCAGCTCCCACTGACACTCACCGAGGAGCTCCTTGCCAACCTTGGGCCACCCACCCAACACACAAGCCCGAAGCTGAGGAAAGCATTGTAGAGGTGGGTTGCAACCACACACACTGGATTAGGAGCGTGCAGGGAAGGGCCCAGTGGGGATTACAACACCAATGTATCAGACATACATGTATCTGTATTGTATCTACACCCAAGTGTCAGGTCCTACTGCAGTTGTGGATGGGGTTTTCTAATGCACAGAGTTGCACATCTATGGTGAGGACAGAACATTGTGTATTATTGGGGTTAGTGTAAATGTGCAGACATGCTGCATCCATCCTGTATCAAGGCCACATGTGAGTCTGCTGACAATATCTCCCTCTCACAACTACCTAGGACCCTCTAGTCTGCATATGGGACAGCAGCCTGAAGCTGGTGAGTATGACATTGTTGTGTTGTTGCCTGGCAATACTCCAGGCATGTGAAGGGCATGCAGTTTATCATGCACACAACTATCAGTAATAGCTATATTGCTTTATGTAATAGCTATATTGCTTTATGTGCTTGTTCACTTGTGGCGGGTTAACTGCATTGCATCACAGTGGTCACCACTGGGGCCTATCTGATATGAAGTCAACATTCCTGTAACATACCTCACAACTTGTCAGTGCTAAGACATCTGGACAGAGGCCAGCAAAATGGGCTGGACAAACGGCCTAAGGTAGGGACTTGTGTGACACATTAGTGGTATACAGTGTATATAAATTGTGTACACACCCCTGTTAAGATACAAGGTGTTCCTGTTACATACAAATTAGGACCACAATATGTCAGTCCACAATTTTTTCAGCCTTTAATGTGACCCATGACATGAACAGTTCACTTGTAAAACCAAGCATTTGGACTTGTGTATTGTACCTACAAGGATGGCTACCTGTGAGGGTGGCAGACGTCATATCAGCATGATGTTTCAATCATGTATGATACCTCATGCTGCCATATGAGTCAGTACACTCACTGTGGCCTATTTGGCTACAATATCACATACATGGGCATTGTTAAGGTACACAGACCACTTCCAACCACGTATAGGTTGCAAACATCTGGATATTCCAGACACATCTGCACAGAGGACTGTCCAGTTGTTTAACTTGCTGCATGTGAGGCAGATGCTGTTACCACACTACATAACATAATGGCAGCGAGAGGTGGTCACCAGCCGTGTATGGTACACACATCAAAATGGTATAAGCCACACAAGATATGATCCTCACACACACACACACACACACACACACACACACACACACACACACACACACACACACACACACAGTTGCCCATATTGGGATTAGAACACTTGCCTTTCTAGATATTTCTACTATAGTGTTATGCAATTATCAGACATGCAACAGAGATTATACTTTTTCACCTAGTCCAAAGGTACTTATAAGGTGGACGACATCAACAAAGACTACTGAACTGGAGTGAAGGGAAGTGTAAAGGGTAGTACACAGGTCAAAAATGGTGTAACCCACAGACTACATGATTCTCACACAAACACACACATCCAGTTACCAGTAGAGGGATTAGAACTCCTGACAATCTAGTTATTGCTAGTATAGTGCTAAGCAGTTATTATATGCGCTACAGAGATTATACATTTCTAACTAGTCCAAAGGTACTTCTAAGGTGGATGACATCAACAGGACTACTAGATTGGGGTGAAGGGAAGTGTGCAGGGTAGTACACAAGTCAAAAATGGTATAAGACAGACAGTACATGATTCTCTCACACACCCACACACACACACACACACACACACACACACACACACACACACACACTTGCCAGTACTGGTATTACAACTCCTGCCTATCTAGTCATGTCTACTATAGTTCTATGCAGTTACCACATGCACTACAGAGCTTACTGAACTTTACCATTTCCAAAGTTGCTAAGTGCACAGCTGAGGTGAAGTATTACAGGTGGCAGAAAGTCTGTTGTCAGTTCCACCCTTACATCATTCTAGTTCTTGTCTTGCACTTCAAATAACATTATGGCTTGGCATGTCACCAGGTTATTATATCAGTAAGTGTGGCACACCTGGGAGCTGTTACACAGTACTCGTTCATCACAGAAGTAGCCCCAGTACCTACTAGTTATGTCCCCCCTCCTGCATTATTGAAGGGCAGTTTTCTGTGCTTTCACCAATTAACCTGGTGCACTTGTCCATTCTGAGGCACCGTTGCAACTGCTTCATGTACACAGACAACCCTCCCCTCTAAATTCCAAACACTCAGACTTGTATGAGTTACCTGCATAGCACCCAATGTGGACATATGCACTCTCCAGCAAAGACTGGACTAGCAGGTCAAGAGGATAAGATCAACACCTGAACCACACCATGTGGAACACACAGCTCACCATGATACCCACTTTGACAGCCATGACATACAGTGAAAAGCCACACACCCACCTTCACAGGGCACCCTCTCAGACACCATGACATGGCACATGCCAAGGGACACATTTAGCCTATACAGTGTGCCCCTCAACCTAAGCTCCAAAGGCTAACCACCTTGCACAGTACAGTGATCATGGGTAACTCAATACTGAGGCACACACGTATCCCACTCACTAAGTTGAATATGGAGCAGGTAACAGCCAAGTATCTATCACATGCCAGCATACAATACATGACACAGCCAGTCATGGCACTCCACCTCCCTGGACTGCGTGACAAGTGACATAGTTGAACTCTCATATGTGGTCCAGGCAGGTGTGACAATAGCCTTGAGCAGTGTACCAGACTAGTATCCCAGCATAATGCATTGGAAATACTTCTGGTACAACTGCCATGGGGTAACAGTGCAATCCAGACCATAGCCTGGCATGGATCCACATCTATGTCCCTAGACTGTCAATGCACATTCCTCAACACCCTGCCATCTGTGATAGTCCACCACAACACTGACATAGTATGAGCCTTCAACTACCCCTCCATCACCTGGGGAACATAGCCAAGCACCAGTACAGTGGCCCAACACTTCCTGGGATTCATCATTTCCAATGCCCTGGATAGGCTCATACTGACCCACGGTAGAGGATGCAACAACCTTGACCTGTGTTGACTACTTAAATATGGGACTGTTGCTCATTCACAGTTGTCAATCCCTGCATGGTGAGATCCACACAGGCTGTAATCAACATGGAACTCAACATTTCAGCCACACTCCTCAAAATGGTAACCACCTTGCAAAACTTCTCCAAAGCTGACTTTGCAGCAATGAAAACAGGGGTGGATGACTTCACTGCACCCATGGCAATGGGAAAAGCTGCATGACTGTGGAATCATACATATATGCACTGTACAAATAGGTACATGAATGCATGGTACTAGCCAGAGCCAACAGAACCCAGACACTGTCCTCCAAACACTGGGAAACAATGTAATGGTCCCCTGCCATTACTAAAGTGTACATCAATATCACAATAGTAAAACACATAAAAGCAAATAATCCAACAAAAATGTCACAGGATACCTTCTCCTTGAAATGAACCAGACACCAGGCAGGGTAAGGTTATAAGTGCTTTCATTCCCTTTATTCACACTCAATACAAATGGAACTTCATCAGATACAAAACCTTACACACTTCCCCCCTGTTTTCTATGCAATTCAATTGATTAATCAAAATCAATTAACTTAAATGAATTAATTAGTTAAGTGTGCTCTCAAGTTAAAACATTAATATGTTCTTTCTTTAAAAATATATAGCTGTGTATAATGCATGAATAATTCTCCTATAAAAACACATATATAATAAACATTTCATCTGGTAAAAAATATATATATTTATAAATAACAATACATATATTAGATACTAACTTAATTGCTTCTAGGTTCAATCACGTAAACCATTTTTATCTAATCTCATCTGCCTTTAAATGAAGCAAGCTCCTTAGAGAAATCCTGTCATTGATACCAGGAAAAACTGTGGCATTCAACAAACCTGCCAGTGTGTTTCCCTGTATTCTAAAAAGCAGGGCCAATTACCCCCCTCCTGTCTACCTACCTTTTCCAATACACAGAAGAGGAATTTTTAAAAATCCTTACAGTTTATGCTGTGTCTAAATAAGGCATTTGTTTTGTCTTGTCTCTTAATTGCATAAATGTGTTAGTAAATTCACTTTTTTAACTTGTTTTCCATTTTTCCTATATAATATGCACAGCATGACTGGCACAAGGCCACATAGACAACTCCTTTTGTATTACAGTTATAATTCCCTGTCACTGGAATTATTCTATTGTGACCCTCTATCACTATATTCTTGCACTCATAGATGTACCTACATTCCCTGCAGCCATTGCATTTCCTCATATTACCTAATGGAATCCTTTGTCTTTCTTCCTTTCAAATAAGTTCTTAATGTTGGGTCCTCTTCTGAAAACTATTTTTTTATTCCTGGAAGAGTTCTTCCAAAATCATGTCTAATTTAGCATTAAAGATGTTAACCTCATTCAGTGATGCTGCACTAAAGTAGGAACTGTCATTCAAATATTTCATCATTCTGGTGGTGTAATCGTAATGTTCCATTACAACTACCCCTCCCCCCTTATCAGGCTTCATGATTCTTACTTCTTGGTTCCTCATTAACTCTGTTAATGCCTGTTGTTCGTCTTTTGTTAAATTTTGGTTAATCCGACAGAAGAGGTAACTACTTGCTGTGTGCTAACATATAATGAGGATAGTGTAGAGGTCCGTAAAATGGTGGAAAATAACTGGAATTGTGTTTTGGGGCATATGGATTAACTGAAAAACTGGGTAATAAACCAAAAATAGTTTTCAGAAGAGGACCCAGCATTAAGAACTTATTTGAAAGGAAGAAAGACAAAGATAGGATTCCATTAGGTAATATGAGGAAATGCAATGGCTGCAAGGAATGTAGGTACATCCATGAATGCAGGAATATAGTGATAGAGGGTCACAATAGAATAATTCCAGTGACAGGGAATTATAACTGCAATACAAAAGGAGTTGTCTATGTGGCCTTGTGCCAGTCATGCTGTGCATATTATATAGGAAAAACAGAAAACAAGTTAAAAAAGCAAATTTACCAGCACATTTATGCAATTAACAGGCAAGACAAAACAAATGCCTTATTTAGACACAGCATAAACTGTAAGGATTAAAAAAAAATTCCTCTTCTGTGTATTGGAAAAGGTAGGTAGACAGGAGAAGGGGGATAATTGGCCCTGTTTTTCAGAATACATGGAAACATACTGGCAGGTTTGTTGAATGCCACAGTTTTTCCTTGTATCAATGACAGGATTTCTCTAAGGAGCTTGCTTCATTTAAAGGCAGATGAGATTAGATAAAAATGGTTTAAGTGGTTGAACATAGAAGCAATTAAGTTAGTATCTAATATATGTATTGTTATTTATAAATATATTTTCTTAACAGATGAAATGTTTATTATATATGTGTTTTTATAGGAGAATTATTCATGAATTATACACAGCTATATATTTTTAAAGAAAGAACATATTAATGTGTTTTTAACTTGAGAGCACACTTAACTAATTAATTCATTTAAGTTAATTGATTATGATTAATCAATTGAATTGTATATAAAAAAGTTGGGAAGTGTGTAAGGTTTTGTATCTGATGAAGTTCCGTTTGTATTGAGTGTGAATAAAGGGAACGAAAACACTTAAAACCTTACCCTGCCTGGTGTCTGGTTCTTTTCAAGGAGAAGGTATCCTGTGACATTTTTGTTGGATTATTTGCTTTTATATGTTTTACTACTGTGATACTGGTGTACATCGGTAGACAGGATACTTGATCAAGGAAAGACTTTGACACTTTTTTGGAAGTTGGCTCTGAAGAGAGAAACTACAAGCAAGTATTTTTTGTGAATCATAGACAGACCAGTGTTTACTGACAAGTTCCTGGCAATGGATAAGTCTGTGGACAATATTAGTAATGATGACAGTGTAAATCTTACACAGCTTTTGTCTTTAATATCCCAAATTAATACCAAAGTTGATTTAGTATGCTCCGGTATAGCAAAATAAATTCATACTACTAAAGAAATGAATGTTAATAACTGTATTGCCATTGAAAAGTCTCCCGGTGAGCTGCAGGAAGCTAGAACATCCTACTCAGGGGCAGTACAGAGAGATGTGAATGCCACTGGAGTAGGCAAAGTGAATGGAAAAGGCTTGCAACCACTGGGTGATGGAGAATTCCTCTCCTGACTGAATAGGGAACAGATACCATTGTGGGACGGATTCGGGGGCCAGCCAAGAGAAGGTGATGATCCTGTTTCCAATTACAAGCATAAAATCTACAAACTGGAAAAAACCCTGAAAAAATTCAGGGGATTACAGCTTGACAATATGATTTTTGAAGACTGTATATGCCTGGGAAGAGTACTGAAGGGGCTAAGAATCTGTAAGTTCCCTAATAACATTCAGAGTGGTTCGGTCTTACACCGGGAATTTTAGAACTGTTTGACTGGACAGGCATTGACTTTATGCAGTTACTAATTAAAGGCAATGCTAGAAAGATGAATTTGTGACATTACAAAGAGAAATAACTGCTGATAGCCTCTTTGAGACAAATAAAGGGGTTTATTCCACTCTTCCCAAGGGTTGAGCAGCACAAAAATAACATTAAAAATAAAAAAAGAGAAGAAGCTGAAAAGAGACCAGGAAGAATACGACAGAAGAGGGCATACCTGATTCAGGTGCAGGTGGTCGGCCAAGAGTTTCATTCATAGAAATGGATGAAGAAGTTGTGGAAATTTTGCCAGGAGATGAGGTTGACGAACCGGAGGTGTTTGGTGAGCAAAAGACTGGTTTAGAGCAGGATTTTCAACCACTGCCAAGGAGGTCTGCAGGGCTAAAAAACAAGTATGGTTCCTGGACACCCAGAAACAACAACAAAAAACAGTATTGGAGAGACTATCATGGGCAACAACGGGGCCAAAACATAAGGAAGGCAAGACCACCACCACCGCAACCATTCTACCAATGGTAAGGCCATTTCAGTTTGTTGTTAATGACAACTTGAATTATTTTTCTAACTGTTCTAGTACTGAGGTGATGCATAAGACTTGTTGGCGATAAATTTGTGGGACAGACTGATTTTACAAGAATCCAGAGTAAAACAAATAAGTGGTCACCAGTGTTTGGTGGAAATGACAGCGCTGAATGTTATACTGACTTTCCTTGTACTATGGTGTTTCAAGACCCTGTTGCTGATACTTGGGACATTGGAAATAGACTGAATAGTATAAATGAAAGTTTCAGTAGTAACGCCTCATTGTTACAGTATGTTGTAGAATGTAACGATTTATCAAATGAAGCATGTCTTAAAGAACTGTATAATGATTTTGATGCAAACATAGAAAAGCATTGTGTTGAAATTACACATGAGATATACTGTGATGAATCTTTTAGGAACAAACAAAATCTAGGTGTACTGAGCATAACCAATGAAGGAAATGACATATTTTTACAGCATGATTTTGAGTTTAATAATGTCCCTATTGAAGCTATGTACAATGACAACAGTAATAACACAGGGAACAGTAATGACAATAATGAAAATGGAAATGTTTGTATTCTGGAATATAAGGGCCTTAAGATTTATAACTACAGTGGAATTATATTAAATAAAACCCATGCAGAGCTATTTGTAAAAGGGTTTAGTTTTATCCCTAAGAAACAGAATTATATGGTTCATACCATTTTAGATTTGAAGATGTTTGCAAGAACCATAAATTTAAAGTTGGTAATGCAGAATGGGAAGGAGAGTGATGCAACTAGAGTAACCCTAAAAAGAAAAAGTACTTATAACCCCCCCATTACCACCAATGGCCCTTTTCGAAAGATTGAACAAAATAAAATACAGGAATTTAATAGGGAATAAGACTAGACGGATTAACCAAAATTTAACAAAAGACGAACAGCAGGCATTAATAGAGTTAATAGGGAACCAAGAAGTAAGAATCATGAAGCCCGATAAGGGGGAGGGGTACCCACCCACACACACACACACACACACACACACACACACACACACACACACACACACTTGCCAGCACTGAGATCCATAGGTTCATTGCTTCATAGGTGTGTAGTAGTTGAATGGGCCTGAAGGCTCTACAAGGCTAGCCCAAGGGAATACCCTGGCATCAGGCCACATGACAACAGTCCCCAGTGTGGCTCAGGAGTATAATCACTGAAGTGGTCCCCAGGGGTGGGCATTGTATTCCCCATCCACTCATCCAGATTTCTATTGTGGGTGGCCAATGGTGTGCACTGCTTCACATGTATCTGATTTATATTCCAGTGTCTGGGTTGTGCACCTGTCCCACAAGCATGTCCTTTGATGTGTGGATGTGTGCTTGAGGTCTCTGGGGCATGCTGTGTGGACAGATTGGTATCTTCAAATGTAGCATTCCTGATCTAGTTTGGTGAGACATGGCTGTGTAACTGAGGTAGTGATTGCACCTACATAGACAGCATGATACTGGGATTCACTGGAGTTATTGGAGTCTGTCCATACAGGGCATGTTTATAAGGCATGGTATTCTCTTTGTGGGGTACGTTTGCAGACTCTACAGTTGTTGCAGGTATCCAGTGGGGAACATGGCAAAAGAACCACTGTACATATTGATTGGGCTACTGAGGGAATGGCACAGGCTGACCATGTCCTTTTACTTGCTGAATAACACACACTTAGTCAGGAGATGTAACACATCAAAGTACTTTCTGATGTCACTGTCAGTCAACAGACAGCAGACCGTCAACCTGTGTTAACCATTCTGTTATATAACAGTGTCACTGTTCAGTGTGAGCCATGGTGTTCCCAAAGCTAATTGCGGAACATCTCTTGGCATTGAGGTAATGTCCAGGGTTCTGACAACAGTCATAGGTGTCAAGTGGCCTTTGTGCATGATGTCAACATCACATGGATTGGGAATGCTACCACACACTGTTGTATGCAAACATATTCAGCCAGGGTGCCTTTGTGTTCTCCTGCACCTCAGAAGGGTAGATCCTAAACATGAGAGGACATGGGTCAGTACCTTGTGTGACACCAATCATGTCTGGTCATCTGTTTGACATGGAGTCCAGTACAATCACACCGTGGTAATATCAGTGAGGCAGTTTGCAGGTGAACTACTAATATAGTGGTTGATGCTAGCTAAGTGTGTTTGTGTATGATTCCTGGGTGAAGAGTGGTCTCTGAGTATTAGAAGGGTTGCCTATATTGTTAACTAGTCCATACTGTCACATAGTCACTGCACATGGCACTACACATTTAGGGCTATGGATTGCCTACACCAACCTCTATGGTGTTTGACAACTGTTGGCCTTGTAATGTGGACATTGGGACATATACTAGGTCATCAATATGGTAATTTAGCAAAACCTGCCCCCCAATGGATCCTGTTATTACACAATCACAGACACACACACACACTTGCCAGTACTGGGTTTCAACCCCCCACTACAGTGTTACACATTTATCCCACGTGCCGTGGAGCTTATAGGATGGATGTTGTCCCAAGGTACTTCTAAGGTGAGGAACATTACATGACCTTGTAAAAGCTGGCATTGGGTGTTTTAGTGGGTGAGAGATTTCATAAAATAATTTACCCTACACACACATTTACATTTGTCAGGAGTGAGATTCAATCCTCTAACTATGTTTTCAGGCTTTTATGTTACGCATTTACCACACTCACCACTGACCTTACATGGTTTAGGGTTGCCAACAGGTACTTGTAAGGTGAATGATATCTGCAGGACTGCTAAATTAGGGCACAGAGAAGGGTACTGGGTGTAAATGGGGCCAAAATCTTGACGGTCCGAACACACACACACATATATATACAGACAAACACACTTGCCAGGAATGAGATTCAAACTCCTATCTATGTGGTTATTGCTACTACATTGTTACACATTTAACACATGCACCATGGAGCTTATAGGTAGAACAGTGTCCAAACATACCTCTAAGGTGAGTGACATCAGCAGCCATTGTAAAGTATTACACTTTGACATGCACTGGCTGTGTATTGGCACAAAATACTTCAACCTACAGATATACACACACACTCACACAAACAAACACACTTTTACAATTGCCGGTACTGAGATTAGAAGCCCTACCTAAGTAGTGTTTTGCACTACAGTAGCACACGATTATCGCGAGCACCACGGAGCTTATATGTTGGAGAGTTGTCCACAGGTATCTTTGAAGGTGAGTGACATCAGCAGCAGTGCTAAAGGAGGGGTAAGGGAAGTGTAGTAAGTGTGAATGGCCTCAAAATCATGTCTCTACAAAGACACACACTCTCTCTCACACAAACATACACATTTCACAGTTGCCAGGACCAGGGTTAGAACTTCTACCTAACTAGTTTGCTACACTATGGTATTACACAGTTATCACAAGCGCCACAGAGCTTATATGTTGGAGAGCTGTCCAAAGGTATCTTTGAAAGTGAGTGACAGCAGCAGCAGTGCTAAAGGAGGGGTAAGGGAGGTGTAGTGAGTGTGAATGGCCTCAAACTCATTCATCTAGAAACACACACACACCTTTACATTTGACAGGACTGACATTACAACTGCTACATGGATACTTACTTGTACAATAGTGTTACACAGTTATCACAAGCACCACTGAGACTATAGGGCTGAGGGCTAACAAAAGGAATTTCTACAGTGAATGACATCAGCACATCATGTGATATAGGCCAGTGGGATGTGTACTGGGTGGGAAAGGCCTCATAATGGGAATCTCTCTGTCGCAGTCTGTCTCTCTCTTCCCCACGTCTCTGTGTGTGTACGTTTGACATATTATATTATGTTGGCCTTCTTGATATGTGTGAGTATTCCTATCCAGTGTGTGTGAAGTATCAATGGTGTACAGTTTGGTGTGTGTGCACAGACATCTGTGAATAATAGATATCTATAGTCCACTGTGTTGTCAGACATGGACTTCATTTCTCTAAGTGTAGGAGCATGCCCAGTATGACCTTCTATATTGAGTGTGTGCATCCATTCCAGGGAGAATTGTACTCTAGTTCAGGGTTTTGTGTGCTACAGCTACACCTAGCAACCTGTTTCTGTAGAATATCTGTAGATAGGTTGCCAATATGGAGACACAATGGGCGTAACATACAGGGGATACTGTAACTCTTGCTGTCTGTGCTGCTTGTGTAACATGGTTGGTTGTAGCATAGAGTTTCTGACATATGTACTGTTTTACACTGTGATGTATTATGTCATCAACTACTGACAGATATCATTCTTTGCTCACAGTTATTTACCAGGGAAATACAAGATGAATGAAGCTGAGACCAATATTCTGAGGTATATAGACTACATATTATGGCACACTCCTGGCAATGTGGAGGGGTAACTACAGACAATAGACTGCTGGTTCTGTGTAAATGGTCCAGCACCTTGGTAATATGCTGGCTAGGGATCCCTTTCTTGTGCTTTTCTCAACTTAACGGAATGACTATATCCTGCTGGGGCCATACATCTCAGCTGTACAGATACACCTAGGTTATCCAGAGGCAGGACTCGTATATCTGGTCAGTTTCCCTTCACATTGTGGTTTATAAGCAGTTTTGTGGCTATTCATTCTTGGGTTTGTAGCCTCTCCTCTTCATAACATTATGAAAGCAATATCTCTGAGGTATCCCTATAGTTGAGCCTTTATCCCAGTAGTATTTATGGCCTGGTCCACAGTTCTTGTAGTAGGAAATGGGGAGGCATGCTACTGGCATTTGTCAGCATGGCCTTGCATTTGTTTTCTGTTTACTGTGTTAGATTGTTAGTTAGGATCCCCTGACATTCCGTACATTGGCACTTTGGGTGAGGCATGGGCCTTTGCCAGAGGACTGTAGGACATTTGAGAGTGCTGCAGGCCATCTGTAGCAGGCCGGTGCATTCTGTTAGTCATACATTCCCAGCTTGCAAGCCAGTGCATTACCCTGGGGTAACAGTGGTGAGTGGTTGAGGTGTTCCTGTCAATCCGTTCTGTTCATACTGATCCACGGGTCTGGATGTGGTCAGGATGCTGCTTACAGCTAGGGACATACCTGCATGGGACACCTATTCAGCATGCAGCATCATGTATGTATTCCTATACAGAGCTGGGTTCATGCTGTACTCATTCCCTACACCAAGGATATGACCTGTGAGAAACCTGTGGCTGATGGTGGGGTCAGCTGGGTGCATGTGTGATATGGAAGCTACGGGCACCTGACTCACAAATATACCTGGGACATTCCCCTTATGCTGCCTTGTTTGTGGACACTGGCAGCCTGTCATTACTTTATAATTGTGCCTTTTGTGGTCTGCCAGTGACTGGCCAGACTACCAGTATTCCATACTAGAGGGACAACTAATGTGATGCTAACCTCTATGTATAATTCCAAAGATGTGTGCAGTTGACAGTTATTTTATATGCATTCTGTGTCGGTTACTTCCACCTGTGTACTGTTTTTATGTATGGGCCCCCATTCATGGCATGTCCAGCTTTCTGACGGTGACAGATTTTGATATCTGGACAGTGAGTATGTAACAACTGCTGACATGGGTGTAGCTGAGAAGCAGTGTGGTTGGCACTGCAGTTGTTGGAACATGGCCCTGTTGACCACTGTACTGTACCTGGGCCACTGAGACACAACAATCCAGGCCCAAATGCTGACCACTTCCAGGCAATATTAAACACACAACAAACTTATGACACGGACCCATGCATATTGTACACATGCATCAATTTAGATTGGGACAGCTGTGGCAATCTGTGCTCCAGTGATATTACTCCTCAAACTTGCATGTTACTGCATTTCTACATGGGAGTGTGTGTGTGTGTGTGTGTGTGTGTGTGTGTGTGTGTGTGTGTGTGTGTGTGTGTGGTGCACACCTGAAGACTTTAAACATTTGCAATGCCTGTACTAGTAATTCGGTTACTCTGTTGGCTTCCATTTCATATTGTATTGTGATGTATCATGCAGAAAGGAGGCATATCAGTAGAGTACACATTAGATTTTAATGGCATACATTTCAGTTTCAGACTTCTTACCCTTCAGAACTAAAATGCAACTGCCAGACCTGTTGTAGTATGTCTGTGTAGGTCTGGAGGGGGGTTGTTCACCACTGCCATCATTTGGGGGTCTTAATCTAGCCTTTCTTTATGGTCATCTACAAATGTCCTGTTGGGTGAGGCTGGTGGTGGGTATGTGACCCTCATTGACATTCATATGTGTGACCTATTGACACCCATAGTTATTTGGGCCATCACATGTACTGCGGTGGGGGTTGTCACCTTGTGTAGTACTGCCTACTATGTTGACACCGGTATTTGTTATGGATTTCCTGCTGTCATCCCATTCAGCTATCCAATTCCCTTGCATGCTTGCATCCATACCATACATACAACAATCAGATCATACTACTCCATTCAGTAATTGATAGGAAGGGTGACTTACCTTGTTGCTGGGCCAGTATTGAGGATGGTGCTGGAGGGCTGACTATGTCGGATGCACGTAATACACTCCCTATACATGGTAAAACACAGGTAGTGTCATGTTTGGCATCACTTTTACTGTATGTGGGAGTCAGAGTATCAGTCCCTGGGTCCCTACAGTGTCAGTGTGTGTGCTATGCATTGCCTTTTTGCCAAGGCCTGGGCATGCCTCCTTCTGTCTACAGGGACAGGCTCAGAAAGTTCCTCCTCCGAGTCCCTCTGTGCCTGTGCTGGCCTTGGGAATGGTGGGGGGCTGTGTAGCCCTGCCCCATGCTGTCCCTGCTGCAGCTGTTTCTTCAGGATCATATTGTGTAGCATGCCACATACTATGAACATTTGTGTACATGTAGCTGGAGAGTACTGCAAGGTTCCACCGGATATGTCAAGGCAGCCATACCGTGACTTGAGCATCCCAAACACATGATCTACAATGATCCTGGTTTGTGCTTGTGCCTCATTATGGTGTTCTTGTTCAGGTGTGTGTACATTTCTGATGGGTGTTCTGATGGGTGTTATCAGCCATGGCACAAGTGCATAGCCAGCATCCCCCACTAGACGGCCATATAGGATGTCCCCCTTGGCAAACCCCTGATACAGCTGTGAGCAATGCCAGATGTGGGAGTTGTGATAGCTTCCAGGGCTGCCAGCACACACATTTATGATAATGCTCTGGGCATCGCACACGACCTGGCAGTTGATGGAGAGGAAGCCCTTGCAGCTTATGTAGACCCTACCCTGCTCACCGGGTGGTGCTTGGATGTGGATGTGCATGCAGTCTATAGCACTAACTACCTCAGGGTATTCTGCTATACATTGGAAGAGACACATACTTCTGGTCAATGTCTCATGGGTGTTGGGAAAATATATGTCCTCATTGGCATGTGGTGTCATGGCATCCAGGAACTGGTGGAGTACCCTGGATGCTGATGCCTGTGAGACCCCATGATATCCCCAGTTGGTCTTTGGAAGGTACCTGTGGCTATTATTCTTAAGCCTACACATACCTTGGTATCCAGTGGGATGGGTTTCCCTCTGTTGGTTCTGTGTGTGAGGCGGGGATGGCACAGCTGGACGATTTGCTGTAGAATGTCCCTGTCCACCCTATAGCGGTCCACTATCTCCAGCTCATGTAGGCCCTGGTAGGTTACCCAGGGTCTGTACACTCTCCTCTTCCTCCTCACTGTTGGTCAGTTGTCAGCTTTCTCCTCCTCACCACCCTCAGTCTCTAGCACATATTGATGGAGTAAAGCAGCAGCAGCCTCTAACATTTTTAGTTTTGCCAGTTAAAAATCCCCTGTCTGTGTATGCTGGTGGTGTAGAGTTTGTGGGAAAAACCAGTCTGAAAGGTGTTTGCATAGTTTATAGTAGTGTGCTGTGCTGCTGCATGTGTGCTGATTCTGATACATTCAACCTGTCAGCTATGCTAGTTCTCCTTGATTGCATTCCTACTGCTGTTTCCCCTTCTCAGTTCCTCCCTATTTAAGCCTTGAGGCACGCCACACATACCCAGTGCTGAAATGTGAACAATGCTTCCATTTCCTCTTTTTTTTTCTTTAAAACCTGGTGTGTGGTGCACACACCTGTTTAGGCTATGTACACAGTGCTCAGGCACATCTGACACACCCCCTTCCTTAGATGTGCTTAGCTAAGGCCAAACATGGGCGACAGAGCTCCAGTGAGCTTATAGAAAGCATGACACACCACCTTATGAAGTCATCCAGCTCTTAGACTTGCACTGTTGTAATTGCTGCACCTACACAGTTTGGTACAAGCTGACACTGAAGAAATATGAGATTCAGTATAACTCCCCTCATTTGCATACTGCAGTGTGTAGATCGTTAGTTACTGCACTAAAATGGATCCATTCCCCTTGGTAACTAGTGCTCCCTGGTATTGTTTAAATTCTGCATGCCATTGACTATAATGGCAAAATGCAGATTTAACTTAAAATTGAGTTTTCCCTTTTTTTTTAATTTTCAGCACAGTCCCATTTGCACGCTGCTGCCCTATGCTTAAAAGGCCAAGATCGGCCAAAAAAAAAAGTTTAATTTTCATATTAATTAATCACTTTTTAATGCCAATGGCCTTATATTTGGCCATTGTCATGTCTAATGTACATGATATATGCTTTTTCACGAGCTGTCATGCCTCCGTTTTGTCAGTTGCAGAAATGTACTCAATTATTTTCCAAATATATTTCTGCACTGACACTATTCTAGCACGGAGACCTGGCAGCTTGTTGAATAACTAAATCACCTCATTTGCATGGTTTTCACCAGAAAATGAGGTGATTTGCATGTTTGCCAGTTTTCCATGCTGGAACAGTGTAGGGCCGGTCGTGCATGTGAAAATGGCACTATCCTGAATCACTCGGCAGCCATTTTCTGTGCAGGAGCTCTTACACTGTTCTTGCATGGAAAATTGGCTTTCCTGAATCCTGGGGTAGGTGTCATTTATCTCAACTGCAGGTATAGAGGTCAGCCTTCTTTCTACACCAGATTCACTAGTATCCACTGTTAAGAGGTTTGCAATTCCTTGCAATTTGTTCTGGCCTTTACTTACCATCCTAACTCTAGTTTATCTCATTTACTTTTTCTGTTACTTCAAATGGAACCAGGTATTAATTAAATATTTGTTTTCTGCTGAGGCAACCAAAACTAATACTAAAACCTTGTTTCTGGATTTAAATTCCCCAGTCTTGTATTATACAGTCTTTGTTATGTACTTATATTATCTTCAGTTTGATATGATGAGATTACTCTGCGTCCCTGAAACTATGGGCTAGTGTGGTCCTTTGGAAAGTTGACAAGCATTTCTGACTTCTGAAATTAGGTTTCACATTTAGTTGAAACAGACATCCTGTTGTAGGTTCACAGGTTGTTTTAAGAGGCATGTGATCAAGATCACTGTGAAGCCTACCCCAGTTTCCCAATTGTCCCAGAGCACTGCTTGGTTAAATGACTTAGAGTCCCATAATAGGCAAATAAAGGCTGAGGGAAGTCAAAACCTGAACTACATGAAGTAGCTTGTTAGCAGCTCATAGCTTTATTCCTCTGCCAGCAATTCTTTTATAATGTGGGCTGCTTCCTAAAATCATTGTAGCTCCCTTGGTTTCTAAACAAAGTTTCCTGCTTCAGCTTTAATGAGTACTCAAAACTAGCTACCTTCTTTACTATTACATGAAATCCCATCCTTCACAGAGAATGCTGTACACACATTCTGTATGAATAAAACCTATTTTGACTGCAGACAATATCGGGGATAACCTGAAAAATAAATGCAGCCTCAAATTATG
This sequence comes from Protopterus annectens, assembly GCF_019279795.1. Taxonomy (NCBI): domain Eukaryota; kingdom Metazoa; phylum Chordata; order Ceratodontiformes; family Protopteridae; genus Protopterus; species Protopterus annectens. The sequence goes on from NC_056749.1 coordinate 366,888,190, forward strand.
AAAACTTTCAGAAATACTCTGGAATAAACTACCTATCTATATCAAACAAACAAAGCTCCACATTAGCACTCTTTAAGAAAAATCTTGATGATTGGATGGGAAATAAGAAATTCACCCCGGGGATCACCTCTGTGGCTCTGCTCGACAGTGGCACAGGAAAATTATTTTCTTGGGTGGCAAAAGCCAGGGTACCTTTTTGGCTGGGCTTGTATAGGCCCCAGAGCCGATAGCCTAGTACCTACCTATGAACCTAAATAAACACAGATTTCTATATTCCTGTACTTGAGGGACTGCTCCTCTCTAAATTAACAAAGAGTGATTGGTTCTATCTGTAGTGTATACTCACTATAGTTACCTTAACCTTAGTGTAATGCATGTATATGCTGTTGTTTTACTTTTTTCTTGCCTTACTTGCTTCACTCTGGGCTAAGGCCAAAATTGTTCACTTTCAACTAAACAAATAAAATAAATCGCTGAATGATATTTTCATGTTGCGAGTCCTTACTTTCATTACTTTGCAACTAGTTGCTCTTAACACCATATAAGTTCTTCTTTTTCTTTGTTTTTGGACATAAACTGCTAAACTTATAAGCAAGGGATTTTAAAAATCTTTTAGAAATAAGAGAAAGTGAATGGCAGTTAAGGTTGGGGATGGATCAAAACCCCAGTTCGAATGAGGTAATAAACACTAAGTGCATGTTGAAACAGAAGGCTAAAGAAGTTCATAGGTTTATACTTGGCTAATGACCACCAGGGTCTTTACAAGCCTAGCCCTGCAATCTAAACCAGTTTTCTCCAAGAGTTCCTTGGACACTTACATGGTGGGGTAGCTAGGAGTTATGGTGGTGGTGGTGGGGGCTATGTAGTTGAAGACTGCCTCAAGTGGTCCTAGTAAGTCATGTTGTAGGCTACTGAGGTGGCAACCAAGGATATTGTCAAGGCCCAGTGAAGCAGTGTTTTTGGCCATAGTAAGCACCTCCAGGATCTGCTCCCTGTTGATAGTTTGGGGGGGGGTATGCTAAGAAGGGATTTCCGATGGGGTAATGGGGGAGTGGGGGGATGAACTTAGAGCTAAATTTATCAGTCAGTGAAAGCTGTACCACTTACCACCACACTGCTGATTATTACCTTTAAGGTTCCTGACATAGCTGAAGAAGGCCTTGTGATTGTCCTTAGCCTGGGAGGTTAGTGTATTCTCATAATTGGCCTTGATGAACTTTATTTGACCTTTTAGTTTCTTGTTTATTTGAATCAGAGATCTCTTATTTCTATTAGAGTTGTTCTTTCTGATTTTGGCCATGACTTTTTTATTTTGTTACATAGCATGTTAAGGTCAGGATTCATCCAGTGTGGTTTGTTTTTGATGTTAGATTTTGGTCTTACTTCTGGTAGGTGCATCAGCTTCAATGAAGGCATTAACATGTTTGTAGAGGGTTTCTAGAAATAATTCTGAATAGGTAGCTGTGTTCTTTGGGTTTGGGGGAGCAGTAAATTTTGACAAACTGTCAGTAGGATGAAACTAGGGTAGCTAGCAGCTGTAGCATAGTCCAAATACAGGCTTGCTGCATCTGGGCTTGTTTGTAGTGGCTTTTTGTTCCTAGCCTGTTTTCCAGGCCATCATGGATTGGAAGGGGCCGATCTGCACTTTAGTGAGAAGATTGTGTTGACTGGACTTTGTCTGGTAAAGGGAGGTTATTCTAGGGTTTAGAATAAGCTCCTGTTGAATCTCTCTAATTTTTTTTCAAGTTTTTAGCTTTTGGTATTTAGGCCCAGCATTTGAGCAGGTTTCTGCTTGTTTGTACCAAGCTGAACTGAGGTTGGTCAGCAGCCACAGCTCTGACCTGAGATACCAGATGACTAGAGGCTTCTAAGCTTCCAAAAAATAATAATTTGCTTGTTTTTTTTTTTTTTTTTTTTTTTTGCTTATTTATACCATTTACTGCACTTTTCTATTGACTGCCACCTACTTTTATGCTGTATTAATATAATGTGTACTAAACTACACTGCTGTACTGCAATTGCCTGCATTACTGTGCCTGTTAAATCGAATTTTATTGCTGATTTCACTGTTTACAAAGCTTTTTTTGCTATTTTCACTGTTTAAGTATTTACTGGTGTTTTTCATTGTTTTAAAGTGATCTGTTCTGCTTGTTCTGATTTTCCTGCCAAGCAGTGTTTAAATAACTGATCTGTTAGCTGTTTAAAAGACTATTTAGAGCCTCCTTGCCAATTTTCTGCTGTTTTAAATTTTTTTAGTGTCTCACTGCTATTTTTTTGCTGTGTTAAGCATTCCCTAGTGTTTCCCACTTAAACTAGGGTAACTAGTAGCTGTAGCAAAGTCCAGCTACAGGCTTGCTGCATCGGCGTTTGTTTGTAGTGGTTGTTCTGAGCACATTTTCCAGGCAATCTTCTATTAGAAGGGGCCTATCTGCACTTTAGTGAGGGGATTGTGTTGATTGGACCCCATCTGGATAAAGGGAGGTTGATCTAGGGCTTGGAATAAGCATCCCCATTGGCCCTTTTGAATCTTCTTAAAGTTTTTTTTTTTTCATGTTTTTATCTTCTGGTATTTAGGCCCTGCATTTGTGCAAGTTTCTGCTTGTTTGCAGACTGAGCAGCACCACACACTGCTGTGCAACAGTGCACTAAAGCTGGACAGTTAAATTCAACATTTTTTTCCTTAGATACTACGGTAGCACACTAGTGTAGCCCTCATTCTTAGTGCTTTCCCAGTCAAAGAAATACTGCTAATGAGCTGTAACCTATTAACCACCAGCAAATAAATAAAACTCCAGTCAGAAATATTCAACCACTGAGCTCCTCTGTGAGCAATTCTGAAAAGCCATCCCTAGTGAAAACAGTCTTCAACCTAGCAGTAGTTGGACTACCCTTGTTTCTCCCGCCAACCTTGTTGACTTGGGTCTCTTGAGACAGTATAGCCATTGCCTAATGTACACCGACAACCCTCTACTTATAACTCACTCCAGTACAGAGTGCGAGAGATGTATCTACACCAAGAATCTTGAATGCATGTTCTCTCGCACTCAAAACTGTAACATGGAAGAGGATGTCAACTCACCAACCACTACACATGCACGTAGTACTATTACTCATACACAGAGTAAGCATCAAACGCAAAAATATACAAATGCGGAGGTTCTCTCGAAAAACTTGCCTCCAAAACACAAGACTTCCGCAACTAGCACAGTCTCCACAGCACCCACGACACATAGCAACACCAGTGTCTCACCTACCGAGCCCATATGATGAAACACTCAAAAAGCAAATTTTATTGTCATTGAAGACTGAGTAGTGAGACTCAAGGATGTCCCACTCACCAGTTTGGACAAGGAGAAAGTCACAGTCAGCTGCCTGTCCAGTGACAGGATTCGTCGGATCACTCATGCACTCAGGTCTCTCAGCAACAAGTACCATTATTACTCTTTCATAGTTCATGTTAGTTTGAATGACCTGAGATGTACTTCACTGGACTATTTGAAGGGAGACATAGTTGAGCTCTTTGAGTGTGTGTCCCAGGCAGTTATGTCCCTAGCCTTGAGCAGCATACTACACTCACTTTGAATTGTGCCGTAGTATAAACAAAAAAGATTGATTTCATTAACTGGCTTAGTTTTTGGTGTCATTTAAAGGGGATCCAGTTCCTGTCAGACTGGGAAGCCATGGTCAACATACCTCGCTGCTTTGCCAGAGACTGTTTGCACCTGGCATCTCTAGGCTATTGGCTGTTGGCAAAGGCTCTTGCCTTCCCCATAGTGCCATTTTTAGGTAAAGTCTCAAAAACATTACCAATGTGAAATTAGTTAATCAGAACAAAATAAGGGTCACACTGCTAAATGTTAGGAACTTAAACCAAAAACTGCACTCCCTGGAAGCACTTCTATCACTAGAAGATGTAGATGTCTGTGCAGTCATAGAAATCTGGTTCAAGGCCTCAGAGATTACCCCGGCCTTGCAAGACTACAATGCCTTCCATACATTTAAACTGCAAAATGAAAGTGTGAAAACCAAAAAAGCCAGTGTTTCTATCTATATTAGAGATAAATTCAGCCCCTCCCATGTAGTTAGCCTGGACAACTCTATGGAGTTACTCCAAGTACAGGTTACAGTGGGGTAAAACCCCCATTCAAGTCATAGCCAGTTATAGATTCCCCTCCATGGATCATGACACCCATGAAGCCTACTTGACCAAACTGGAGACAATTCAAATTTTACCTAAAACTCTAGTTATGGGGGATTTCAATGATCCCACCATCAGCTGGGAAACATACGCTAGCCTCAACTTGCTAGCACAAAAGTTCCTTGACTTTGTTAATTCAAATGCACTGAAACAAATTGTTAATACCCCAATAAGAGGAACAAACATTCTAGATCTGGTCCTCACTAACATGTCAAACAGATGCACTGCTGCAACTGTTGGTCACTCATTAGTTAAATCTGACCACAAATCAGTCAACTTTGAGGTGGCACTAACATCAGAACTCACAAACGGTGAAATCAGACTAACAAATTTCACCAAGGCAAACTATACCCTTCTAGGTGAAGATATAAATGCATTCCAAGCCCCACCCCAAGCTGGAAGTGGTAACTACACCAAAGCTTACACTAAAGCCCTGTACAATCAATTGCATAAGTGTGTAAACTCGGGTGTACCAGAAAGAATCAAAGCTAGAGCCCCAAGTAAAAACAAGCTGTCATTGTGGACATCCAGCATCAGCAAACTTTATAATAAACACAAAACATTGCTGTCCAAGAAAACAAAGACAAGGCCCCAGTAATGGATAAGCACCCTCCTTAGCCTCAACATGCAAATAAGACAACTTGTCAAATCCTGGAAAACCACAAATAAGTCCTATTTGATTTGTGGTTTTCCAGTTTGTTCAAAGTCCTTTTAGTGTAACTTGTCAAATCCTCTAAGGCTCCTTTGAGAGAAACTTAGCAAGTACAGCCAAGGATAACCATAAAGCCCTTTACAGCTACATACATAGCCTAAAAGGTAGGACCCAAGCATGTGCAGAACTAGTGACCAATGGTATCACACACACACTGACCGCACAGAGACAGTAAACCAGCTAGCTATAGGTTTGGCAAAAATTTCTCTCCCTTATCCCCTCCTAACTTATCACAAACCTTCTCCCAAACCCCCCCCACCCTACATATCTGAACAGCAGGTCCTCAAAGCCTTGTCCAAGGCAAAAAACACAGCCTCTATGGGACCAGAAGACATCCCAGGCTGTCTTCTCAACAGGCTAAAACATGAATTAGCATCATCATGAAGTACCCTTTTCAATCTTAGCCTAACCACAGGCTTTGCTCCTGCAGAATGGAGAACAGAAACAGTTATTCCCCTCCACAAAGTGGCCTAGCAACAGACCCGGGGAATTACAGACCCATAAGCTTGACCAGCCTCATTTGTAAGGCCATGGAAAGTATCATTATGGATCTCATAAATAAAGGCATAGGCGACCTCCAAACTCTGGATCCTACCCAATTTGACTTCATCAAGAGCAGATTCTGCCCATTAAATCTGGTGACTTCTTTGAAAATGTGACCAGGGCCACTGACGAGGGCAAATCTGTGCACACAGCATAACTCAACTTGGCAAAGGCTTTTGACACAATCCCACATTCAAGCATTACAGATAAACTTAGCAAACTGAATGTAAACCCCTTTGTTGTAAGATGGGTTGCCAACTGGCTCGCAACCTAGACACACACTATCAAAGTGGGTGACTCCACATCAACCTGCAGACCTGTTACCAGTGGGGTGCCACAGGGTTTAGTGAAGGGCCCCCTACTGTTTGGTATATATTTCACAGACGTTCAGGTCAAAACTAAGGGGTTGTGGCTGACCAAGTTTGCAGACAACTGCAATCTAAGTGCAATAATTGAATCCCCAAATGATGTCACTATACTCCAGGATGGTCTCACTCAGACTAACAACTGGTGTATTAGTCACAATCTCAAACTGAATGCAAAGAAATGCATCATCATTCCCTTCGGCACAAACATTGTCCCTTCACACTATCAAATCAACAACAATACCTTAAGTACCCACAAAGTGGTAAGGGACCTGGGATCACAATTTGACTGCAACCTTAACTTTGACCACCATGCGTTTACTATAGTAAGGAAGGCTTTCTACGTAGCACACTTGATTAGTAAAGGCATCACCTTGAGAGCAAAAGAGGTTATAGCCCTCTATACTAGGCACTTATCCAGCCCATAATTGAGTATAATGCCCTGTTAAGGATGTACCGTACAAAGCACCTGCAGCAATTGGAGAGACCTGAGAGGTTTCTAACAAAGATGATCAAGGGGCTCCAGCATGTGCCTTACACAGACAAACTAAAGTCCCTGTCACTATACTCTGTGTCATATAGACTTCTTAGTGGAGACTTATGGCTGGCCTACAGAGCAATTCAAGACCCAAACCTAATGAACTTGCTGCATATCACTAAATCAAACAGGACTAAGGCTACCCATTCCAGAGACCTAAATATGGCCTGCAACTTAAATAGGACATGCTGGAGGGACATATTTATCTCCCAGTGACTGCCGCATCTTTGGAACAGGCTACCAAATTATGTGAAACAGATCATCTCTATGACACTGTTTAAGAGGAACCTGGACGAGTGGATGGGGCACCATAAATTCTTACAGGGGATAGTGCCCACAACCTTCCTGAACATGGGCAGTCAACACTAAATGCAATCTTGGGTACTAACTAGCATTTTCATGTATTACATTGGGATGAAACAGCTAGGCTTAAAATGACATCTGGGTCAATCAGCTAGTAATCTCCTATGGTCCTATGTAGTTTGCTTTGCAATACTTCCTAACTGTTATGGGTTTAGTTGGGTTTTCTGGGGTGATTTTTATTTTGAGGAAGACAGCTTTGTGGTCCAACTTCATCAGTGAGGATATGGCATGGGTGGAGGGGGTTGCAATGCTTTCCCATGTTGTTGAGTATTAGGTCCAATATATTCTCTGGTTGGAGAGTGCACTATCTGGTCCAGGGCATTTGTGTTGATAAAGTCCAATTTTGTCATTTTGACATTACTTTAAAAAGTCTCTAAGGGATGGATAAAGTTTTAGCCAATACCCAAAAGTCCAGGGTGGTAGGTGCAGACCATCCTTGACAAATCAAAGTTGTCTGTTAACCATGTCTTCCGAGCTGATCAATACTGGATTCCACTGGAGTGATATCAGAAACTAAGCCAATTATTACAATCAATAATTTTCTGTTCATACTGTGGTACCATCCTTGGTGAAGGTAGAATGCTATTCAATTTAAGGTATACAAGTGTCTGTGACACACATTCAGAGAGATCCATAATGTCTCTTTTCATATAGTTCAGTGAGGTACTCCTCAGGGCATTTATACCCATGTGGGTATAAATGACCTGAGGTGTACCTCACTGGACTATGATGTAGTGACTTGAGTGAGTGCATGGTATTGCGGATCCTACCTTCATTTAGGCAACTAACTGTTATCTTCTCCTTGTCCAGCCTGGTCAGAGGAGTATCTGGGTACAGTAAAACAGAATTCCCTGTGACAAATGTCCTAGGTAAAGTATTTGCTTGCCTTATGGGCTTTGTTTTTGGGAGATCATCGGGTGTACACTTATGTGTAGTGCTAGATGTTGTTATATAAAATAACTGCATAGAATTTTTATTTATATATGCAATTTAGATTGGGTTTTAAATGTTGATCATATTAACAATTTGTTTTTGATATTTAAACTGTATTTTTTATTGGTGGCTATTATGATGAAGTCTGTTTATATGGTTCAGGACAAATGCATTATAATAAAGTTTTTTTTATTCTTAAATGTAAGTATTTTATTATTTATTGCTGGACTCCAGTTTTTGTTTCAATTCTTCATTTTATTTGTTTGTAAAATCCTCAGTTAAAGTGATTGTCTGACATGCTGATTTTCACTTTTTTTTATTTGGGGAGGATACCATAAAATCATGACTTTGGACTGCCTGAGTATTGGGAAATGTAGCATTGTTATGGATTGCTGCATTTTACAAGGCCATATACATCCAACACAGATGTACTACTACTTCTCATATTTACTACTTCTTATGCTGCCATTTTGCATTACTGAGTGTTGTGCATCTAGGATGTATTTTACATTTTTATGGTGATATATAATTTACATGCTTTTGTTCAAATGGACAGAAAATCTACAGCTGTTTTTGCTGTCACAGATAGTCACATTTGTTAGTGGATGAATGCAGTAATTATCAAAAAGGCAATGTCAGATGTTGCTTTTACTGAATAAACATCTGGGCTGTAGAGGTAAGTGGGTATGAAATGTGTATGTTGTGTGTGCAAGCATTTGCAGATTAAGGTTTGAGTAAGAGCTAAGTAAAGGAATAAATTTAGTGTTTAGACTGTATAAGGTGTGTGTGTGTGTGTGTGTGTGTGTGTGTGTGTTTGTGGTTGGTTCAATTTATGACTAAATATGGGAATAGATTTTATGTTGTGAATGTGTTTTTTATGTTGTTATGTATCTGTGTTCGAGTGTATTGTGTAGTGGTACTGTTAGTGGTTTTCATGAGTTAAAGTATAGGGTCAAGATTAGGGTTGCTATGAGTGAGGCAGGCATTGGACTAATTATGACTGAAAAGTTGTGGTCTGTTTTCCTCTTGCTGTCACAGGCACTTGGCATCTAACTGCTGTGGCTTGAGATACATCATGTTTTACTTGCAATATTATTTAAAAAGTATAAGCATGTGTATCTTCTCTCTCTCTCTATATATATATATATATATATATATGTATATATATATATGTGTATATACATTAACACAGAAACCTTTTTCGGACTTAAAGGAAAGTAAACCACAGCCAGAACTTAAAGTTGAAAACTTTAATCGGCACTTTTATAACATACAAAGCTTAAAATTTTGAGCGCTTTCGTTTGTTCCTGTTATAAGTTGAACTTCATCAGAAATAAAGAAATGTAACAGTTACAAATGATATAAAAAACTATGGATGGGGGAGTAACTTTTCCCACCCTGTTCCATTTTAGAATGGTTTTTACATTTAAATTACCCTTTAAGCCAGGGGGCGTGTCTGCTTACAGTTTAATTTGCCATCTGGGTTCTTTCACTTTGAGCTGGGGGTTGCAATCTCCCCACAAACTGGATATTTTTCCTAATACAATAAATTTAATTCTTTGCACCTTGGGCTACCCAAATTGTGTCTAGTTAATGCATTTTTAAGGTCACCCTTTCTCAATCCCAGACAGTGTTCCTTAATGCGATTGCTCAATTTCCTGATGGTTTTCCCTATGTAGAACACATCACAGTGAACACAAGCAGCAAGATAAACTAAATTGGTGGTGTTACAGTCAAAGGCTTCTTGAAAGGAAATTCTAAACTTGGGGGATCTCAAAGTGAAAGACGGACCCATGGCTATGTATTTGCAGCATATGCATCTGCCACAGCAATACATTCCTGGAGTAGAGGTGGAGGTTTTAGTGTTATGGGAGAGCCCAGAGTCAAACAGCGACTTAAGAGACTGTGTTTTCTTGTAGCAAAGACAGGGGAGGGTCCCAGGGCCTTGGCCAATTCGTGGCTACTGCTAATGATCTCCCAGTTCCTACAAAGGATGTCTCTTATGACTTGTGAGTCTAGGGAGTTTGTGAGGGGGAATTTGGTGTTGTCATTAACGTTAGATCACCTAGTGTTAAAGAAGCCATGTTTTAGGATGGGGGTATCTGCTGTACCTACTGTCTATCACTTCTTTGAGAATCTGATTAATTAAAGCCTCTGGATAATGTTTTTCTACAAAAAGCTGCTTCAGGTACTGGCTTTCTTTAACAAATGTGCTTTCTTCACTAACTATGTGGCTTAACCTTACAAACTATATTCCTCTTCATAAATAAGGGGTGTTGGCTGGTGAAATCCAGATAGTTGCTCCAAACGGTACTCTTTCTATGGATCGTAGAAGCAAACTTACTGGTCCCAGGGTCTCGGGAAAGGGTAATATCAAGAAAGTTAACTCCATTACCTATACCCAAAAGGGTGAAGTCAAGGAACCCTATGCTTTGACTCACTTTGGTGAGAAACGATTCCAGCTCAATTTGTGACCCTCTCCACAGGAAAAAGATACCACCTATGTAACGTTTATATAGACTAACAAATTCAAAGCCTTCAAGTCTGGAGAGAATGTCTGCTTCCCAGGAGCTGAGCACCAAACTGGCGTAAGCTGGTGCCCTTTTGACACCCATGGCTACCACTTGTAGTTGTTGATAAATCGTATCATTGAAAGAAAAAAGTTATTTTCCAGTACTAGTTTCAATAATGTTACATAAGCTTGAATTTTATGTGGGGGGGTTTGGGTGTGTTTCGTCAGATAATCTCTGATAGAATCTAAGCCCCCCTGGTGCGGGATGCTAGTGTAAAGGGCCACAATATGGAGTGACCATGGTGCACTGACCTGTGAAAGGTGTGCTTTTGTGGATCGCATTAAGGAATTCCCAGGAGTCCTTAAGATAGAACTGGGAACTTTGTACTAGCGGGTTAAGAAAGAAATCAAGAAGCGCTGCAATCTACTCAGTTTTCATTTTTTTAGATGCTACAATCTGTCCAGGGGGGGGAATCAATTGGGTTTTTGTGTGTTTTGGGAATCCCTAACATACTCCAAATAAGAGGAGTATTTACTGACATAAAATCTACTTCCCATTCTGTGATAAGTCCTTTACTGTATAGGTCATAAATAATCTTATCTACTTTCAATAAATTTTGAGTGACAGTTTCTGGTGGGGCTACTCTGTAATTATCTGTATTGGATAGGGCTTCGTCCATTTTTCTGACATAAGTCCTGGTATCCATAAGGACTATGCCTGCACCCTTGTCTACCTTCATAATCCTGATATGAGGATCGGTTTTAAGCTGTTGAAGAACCTTTTTCTCTGGTGCGGAGAGACTGAACCACTTGGAAAGTGGTTTGTTGTTAAGAGCGTCTCTAATTTCTTTTTCACAAACTCTTGAAAAAATATTGAGGGACTGGTTAAGAAGACGATTAAAAGTGCTTTTCCTTCTAAGGGGCGGGACCTTCACTATCAGAATCTGACTCGCAACTGCTGGTCTGGCTAATAACTTCAACAGAAGAAGAATAATGTGACCTAACAGGATGGTAGTTAACACTTTGTAACATTGTAGCTTCATTGTCTTCCATAAAGTTCTCCTGAAATCTAGAAACTTGACAAGCACCAAAGGAAAGGTCATTAAACTCTATATTGTTGAACATAAAGCTTTGTTTAAAGTTAAGCTTTCTACAAAACAATTTTAAATCAGTAATAACATCAGTAACAGACGCTCTTTGGGCTGGTATAAAATTGATACATTTCTCTAAAACGGAACAACTATGGTGGTATAACTACAAGTCCATAAGGCTGAAAATGTCTTTAGGGGAGGGAGCAGTTTAAATGTGTTAGAACCATCTCAGTCCTCGAGGCTGACCCCTGCCTCTTCCCATCCATCTCTGTAGTTGCCTAGTTGTTCAGCAAGTCGAGGGATAAAATATGATTTGGGTTATTAAAGTTCACTGGAGCAGTAGGGTTGCTGATTTGTTGTGAGGTGTTCCTGGGAGGATGAAGCATTTCTTCAGTGTACCAGTGTACATGCCAGTGTTTTTTCTAAACGTGATCTATAACTTATACAAAGGGGCCATAACGTGTAAAAATAAACCTCATGATGCATCATATTTTTATTTATATTTCTCCTCCTTACAAACACAATTTTTTCCCTAGTTTTAAATTTTCTTCATTGTGTTATATTGAATGGCAAATACAAATGTTCCAGTTTATACCCCCAATATTTTTTAACTCATCTGCTATATCCAAAGCCTCCATATGAAATTCATCTCCTTCTGAACAAAAATAATTTGCTCTTAAAACTCAGCAAATGGTAATGGTCACTAGTGGCTGAAAGTAAGGATTTTGTGGCTGTTGACCTTCTATATAATGTTGTATAAATGTTATCATTTGAGATATATATTTTTCATCTAAATATTCTATACTCTGCCCTTGTATATTATAAGTAAAAGAAATCGCCATACTTTTTTTGGACCCTTTAAAAATCAGTAAACTTCTTTGTCTCCAGCTTGAACTATGAAAAATAAATTATCTATATATCTTAAGAAAATCACATTGCTTACAAAGTAAGCATTTTCATAAAGTGCTTCTTCTTCGTACTTACCCTTGAAATGATTAACATACATAGGGAAAAACATGGCCCTTATGGTCATACCCTGTATCTGTTTGAAGACTCTCCTTTAAATTAAAACATTTATTTTTCAAACAAAATTATATAAGTTGTAATGCTTTATTTCTAACTAGGGCCACTCCAAGAAAATCCTGTACCGCCACCAGTATTATTATGTAGTTGTTTCAATGTTAATCATCTTTTTATAATTCACAGAGTATTAGCATGTTTGTTGCAATAGTCATCAGTTTCTTTAAGTACATTATAATAAGCAGATGCTGATTTATTTATAGAAGGGGGGTATACCTCGATTCTTTAAATGAGCTTTTAATGCCAAAAATCAAACTGTAACAATACACTGCCATTGTTTAGAGGCAAAGAAAGAAAGAAAGAAAAAAAATGTTGAACTTTATGTACCAATCAGAGAAAAAGTTTGGAAGTAGGGATGATCTTTAATTCATTTTGTAATAGTGATTGCCTTCTGGTATTCCTAGCCCCCACAGGATAAAAAACACATGCAAACTAATACTTACATTTCCTTGGGTAATACTGCTGT